>NW_004457442.1:1871858-2036344 GCF_000313135.1 Acanthamoeba castellanii str. Neff
CCAAATAGTGGCCCGCGCCAAGAACGGTAGAAATGGGCAACGGAGATGCGCCATGGGCCAGGAGTGCTGTATCGCCGCACAGCTCTCTGATGGAGGAAGCCACCAACCTCCTCAAGGAAATCTGCCTGGAGGGAGGCTAGTGGCACCATCATTAGCTGCTGGGCATGGTCGAGCAGAACATTGTGGCTATCGTGACCCACAGGCAACCCTACGACCTCGACAGCAGGTGATTCAAGCTTCCTCTCCTCCTCCTCCTTCATGGTGTGAAACGTTTGAGCCTTTTGGGGCGAGCCAACACCTGAGGCGAAAAAAGCAGCCCTTCTCCCCATGACTTTCCGGTCTGGAGTCCACCAAATGGCATTCCGATCATTCTTGGCTACATAGGTAGCCTGGTGAAGTGATTTGGGTGAGGGGTTTTTGTTGAGGAGGGAGCTGGCCTCTTGGTCTGGGCTCAACACACGACCCGCGCAGGCGTAAACTGCCATCTCAGTCTTCGGGGCGGATTGGGGGATCGATTGAAACCCGCAGGGGGGCGATCGAGGCCAGAGAATTAGGAGGAGGGGCGTTCCTCTGGCGGCGTTACTCCTTCTTCCTGATTCATCTCGCATTTGGGATCCTTGTCTCGCTCTCGAGCATTCGCCTTCACTGCAACATCTTTCGCATGCAATCAGCGCAACCGGCGAAGAAGCCTCCAATGTCGCATATCTTTGGGCGTAAACATAAGGATGAGGCACGTACCTACTCTCCGGCAAGCAACAGCGTTGTTGAACTGTCGTTTGCTAATTGCCTTTGCGTTCAGGAGGATCGTACCCTCGCACCACGCATAAGTAGCGCCTCCGATCTGGACAGGACATCGAAGCAAAGGGAGTATGGTCGTCGGCCTGCTTCCGACGAGCTCCTCATCTCCTCGATTAAGGACGTTCCGACGGGTTCGCATCAGAGAAAGCTAGACAGAAAGGCCAGAAGAGCGCAAGCGAAAGCCATTTCCAGAGCCCATCGCCGAGAAGAGAGGTGCGCCCATCTTCATAACAGATTTACCACGTGACGGGCAAGAAGGCGTGCCTCGCCTGTGCACGTGTTTAACGCGCGCTTCAACGTTCCGACCTCAGGGCGAAGCTAAAGGCTGAGGCCGAAGCTCGAGGAGAGAAATACGAGGAGGAGGAAGAGGAAGAAGAGGAGGAAGAGGAAGAAGAGGACGATGACGACGATGAGGAAGAGGAAGAGGGAGCCAGCAGCGTAGCGCTGCATGGTGGGTCCAGTTCAGGCTTTCCGCGCCTGAGCGATGCTGACAGCGAACAGGTACTCTCGCTCGTGAAAGCTCCTTCCCCTCCCCTCCCCCCCTGCTCACTGCGGTCGTTCTTGCACTCCGTGCAGGCGGGGAGCAGGTCGGTTGAAAACGCTGAGAGCGGCGAGAGGGACCTGACCAAGTCCGCGCCCGATCTTACTGAGAAAGTCAGTAGTGGCGGCCTGGGCGATGGGCGTCACAAACACCGTCATCACCACCAACACCACCAGGGCAGGTAAGGAATCTCTTTCTCCCTCGTAGCTGCGGGATCACTCCTACTCGCTCGAGCGTGTGCGTTACTGCGTTGGTGTATGCTGACACTCTGTCTTCACCACCCGGGGACGCGTACTATGTGGCTAGACGCAATTCCGCGGGTCCCAAGAGCCGCTCCTCTGCTCGAAAAGGCGGAGAAGAGCCGCGCTCGACGACGTTCATGAGCAAGGTGCTCGACAAGTTCAAGAAAAAGGATAAGGCCGTCAAGCAGGGGGGAGCGCCAGCTGGTGAAAAGGAGGCCGACGCGGAAGATGTCGAGCCTAGGAGGCACCTGCCTCCCGTCTACCTCACCTGCGCCGACGTACATCCACCACCTGTGGCGCGGCAGCGTCAGCCTTCTCACCTGAATGCACTTATGGTTGTGTTCAGGATTTGCCCAAGGATATGAGGAAATCATTGAAAGGTGCCCACTTCTATCCGTCTATGCGTACACCCAGCAGCTCGAACCGCTAACGTGGCCTTTTTCGTACGCGCAGCCTCGAAGCTTACCGAAGCCGAGATCCAGAATAACTTCGTAATTTTGCTGCATTGCTTCCACTTCCTCACCAAGAGATCGTTTGTCTACACGCCCAGCCCGGAGGCGGAGCCCATCAACATTGGGCGAACGAAGAACAAGGACAGGACCAAGGACAGGCGGGACACCATTCCTTCCTCGGGTACGGCATGTGCGCGTCTTCGTGCAGCTCTTTATTGGTGTAATAGCGCTGACCCAACTCGGATTCCATGCGTGCAGAGGCACTTCTGACTGACGGAATTGTCAAGAAGGACGTTAAAGTGCAGGAGGTGGTTGGTGAAGGGTACGTTCCCCCGACCCACGTTGCCCCATCCCTTTCCACGCGAGGCTGACAACCTATGTGTCTTCGCAGTGGATTTGGCCGCGTTTACATGGCTAAGAACTTGAAGGGGAAGGTACATCACTTTCTTTTGCATCATGCGAGTGCAAGTCTCAATCAAACCTCTGTTCGCCGCTATAGGGTCGGGTTGCGGTGAAGAAGATGAAGCACGTGAATCCACGCGATCAGTTCCGCAATCTGAGCGAAGTTCACTTCCTCAAGAGGGTGGACCACCCCAACATCGTGCGATTTATCTCGGCCTACACCACTCTGGACGAGCTCTGGATCGTCACCGAGTTCATGGAGGGCGGCACACTCTCGCAGGTTCGATACCTTCCATCGCTGCGACACGCACACTGTACAGCAGACGTTGCAGTGCAACCACAAGAGAGAGAGAGAGAGAAAGTAACCAATCACCACTCTACAGGCGATCAAAGGCTTCGAATTCCAGGAAAAGCAGATAGCGTTTGTGGCCAAGGAGGTATGTATCGACATAGTCGCTGTCGACGCGTCCCTTGTACTTAACACTCTCTCGTTCTCTCGTTCCTCCATGTTGTCGCTGCTGCTGCACATGCCTAGATGCTCCAAGGGATCTTCTACCTGCATCAGAACAAGCTCATTCACCGGGATTTGAAGGTACTCTCCACCCTTATCGCAAAGCCACGAACGAAGAAGTTGCAACGTAACTGGTTTGTCTTCTTTCTTTCCTCCCTTGCAGAGCGCGAACATCATGATGACCACGCAGGGCGACGTTAAGCTCAGTGCGTATCTCTGTCTCCCTGCCGGGCTTGAGGAAGAATGCTTACCTTTCGTCGGTTCGTGCGTCACACAGTCGATTTTGGTCTGTGCCTGGACTACGCGGTGCAGGGTGACAAGCGGTGTCACATGGTGGGCAGTCCCTTCTGGATGCCACCGGAGATGATCAAGAGGCAGCAGTACAGCTACCCCGTCGACATCTGGTCCTTTGCCATTTGCCTTCTTGAGCTGGCGAATGGACAGCCTCCAAACAGGAAGTCCTCCCTCAAGGTACCTTGGCCCGCAACCGCCCATGACGTGGGGTGTGCACGAGGCGTGGTCGATTCGCACGACTCCCACACGACGCTCTGACACTCGAGGGAGTGTGGCCTAATCCGTGCGGGGGGTTCGCGGTGTTGCGTAGGCGATGTTCACGGCGGGAACCGAGGGCTACCCCAAGCCGTTCAAGAACCCCGCACAGTGGACGAGGGACTTTAAGGACTTCATGAGTCGGTGTCTCCAATCCGATCCCGAGGAGCGTGCAACTGCGGAAGAGCTACTTCAGGTATCCCCATGCCCGTGGCGACTGGCCTGTTATGTGTCACCAGTTTCTTGCTCCTTTTGTGCACGTACGTTGCTTGAGCCCTTTTCCGCTTGTTCTCATCTCTTCTTCTTCGCCTTCTTCCTCTTTCCCTCTCACAGCACCCATTTTTGGCCAAAGCCGACACGAGGAAGGGCATGAAGAAGATTTTGTCACACATCTTCTTGCAGAATACCATGGAGATGATGAACCTTGGCGGTATCTAGATGCTGCCGTCCAGGGCCACGTCTTCCATGACACAGATATATATCAGCCACACTATTTGTATTACCACACTCCGCAACTGTCCTCCCTTCTCTCATTCTCTCATCATTCTTTCATTCTCCTTTCTGTTGTGTCTCTCTCGACGTTCTCTTCCTTTAGCACAGCCGTAGTATATATTACCATTTATCATCGCATGTATTACTAGTAATTCTATCATCGGACCCTTTCATCTGTCACGCCGCTGTGCTCCTTGAACTCCACACGGTGATTCCTTTGTGCCACACCACAGTTGTGAGGTAGCGCATGTGACCATTTCCCGATGTACCAGAGAAGAAAGAAGCTGCCACCGGCCGTCTCTCAGTCCATTTTGGCTTCCAAAGTGGCTGAATGTTGCAAGGCGTGGAGGTCGCCCACCGCCACCGGTGCCACGGATGATCGCCTAATGGTAACGCATCGCGGTGACAAGCGGTCGCCTGGGTGTTCGCAGCCAAGGCAGTGAGCAGGAGTGGTGGAAGCTCGGTCAAGGGGACGGGTCCCAGAGTACAAAAGATCCGCGTGCCGTCACGTGCAGTGCTCCACCAATGCCCATGGGTTCGTCTTCCTGCCCCTTGTCTGCTACTGGCGTCTCAGGTTGGGATGGCGATGCGGGAGGGGGGGTGTAAGCCAAAAAGCCCCGTTCTTTTTCTCGGCCATCTGTCGCTTTCGTTCTTCGCCTCTCACAACACCACAACAAATCTCGCGTTCACGCCCAAGGTCTGAACTTCAACTTTCTGCTGTCCAGACAGAACACTTCGCCTCACACCAGCTCAACAAGTCGCTCTCCCTTAGCTCCTCTCCTCCACCAGTGTCACTTCGTCACTTCCCCGAGAACATCAACATTACACCAAGGACTTCTGTCCTCTCACCCACCTCACCAGCACGATTCCATCTACCTTCTTCCATCTACCTGCCCTCAAGCGTACAAGCCCACGACCGCCCAGCGGGCTCAGTTACGTCCTCGCCAACCACACACTGCCAGCCGACGCGAGTCGAGGCCCGACATGCAGACATTCGTGCAGCTACCGCCCCTCAACTTCCCGCCCCTGACGCCCTTCCTCGGCCTGGCCGCTTCTACCACAGCCACCAGCTTCGTGAGCCCGCCGAGTCCCTTCGTGTGGTCGCCTACCACTTCCCCCGCCCGAGCACCCACGAGCCAGGTCCACAACAACCACCACAACCACCGCCAAGTCCCTCAGCACCACCTCCTCCACCAGTCGCCCTCTCTGTCCAGCCCCGCTGGTAGCCCACGACTCAACGAGCCTACTTCGACGCCCAGGCCGACGACACACGCTCGGTCGCTGCCCCCGCTTCGACCCCTACTCTGGTCAGGCAGCGCTGGCGCCGCCCACGGCCTGTTCTCCTTCCCCGTCCAGCCGATGCCAGCCTTGCCCGGCTGGGGCACCACTCGGTCGCTCCCGGCCTCGCCCACCTCGACTCCTCCGCAGTCGCCCACGTCCGAGGAGCGTCGCCTACGGCTGGGCACGAAGCGGAAGCGCGCCATGTCGGTCCCCCCGACCGGGGAGCAGCGCGCTCTTCTGCAGGCCCGACCCGGCCAGGGTGAGATGGTCGCCAAGAGCGAGGTCACCTTCCCCCAAGGCACGCAGGTGGCCAAGTGGAAGCTCAACGGACCGCGCTATAAGCGATGCAAGGTCACGGTACGATGTCTTGGCCCACCACTTCTGGCGCAAGCAGGTTGCCAGGTGTGGCCAGGTAAGCTGATTTCGCCACTTTTGCAGGACGCCAATGGCGACGATCAGTGGAAGAGATGCCAGCACTGCGGCACCGACTCAACGCCCGAGTGGCGCAACGGCCCGCTCGGCAAGGGCACCCTGTGCAATGCGTACGCACTCTCACCTCGGGTGAGGGTTCACTAGGGCCAGGCTCGAAGTGTTGACGCTGACGACTTCTTGTTGTTTCCCATAACAGGTGCGGGCTGAGATATCGGAGCAAGCAGAGGGAACAGACGTCACGGGGCCAGAGTGGCAATGTGCCTGTGAGTTTGTTGCTCAACCCCGAGTCAAACAAGAAGGGACGCGCCAACATCAGCAACCCCATGATCTGGGAGACCAAGCTTTCGTCATCGCCTGCCCAGCCGGGCATACCTCAACGCCTACAACACCCCGTGTGATGAACCGAGCGGGCACAGCAAGCGAACTGGGAGTAGCAGTGTGTTACAAATTTGATATTTTAAGGCAAGTTACAGACGAACGCCACAGTAAGGTCTTCCTTGCACCTGATGGGGTAATAGGTAATCCTGATTGGTGTAATAGCCGGGAAATCTTGGTCGGTTAGCGATTCAAAACCTGAGCTTGAACCCGGTTGGCTGGTGACCGTAGGGATCGATGCCCAGCCGGCGTGCGCGAGTCGCTCAGGTGGGCGCCAAGTTTGCACAGAGGTGTGTTGTCTGTCCGCGGACCTTGTATGCAGACCTCAGCCCGATTCTGTTAGCGCAGAATAGCTCGCGTTACCCCAGCGGGAGGTGTATGCGGGCGCTTGTCGCTCTGTTTTCGAGTTCTGTTCGGTTGGAGATGTGAACAGCAACGGACAGTTCACAGAGTCTGGCATTGAAAGAAAAGTAGAGTTTGTGGCGCCTGGGTGGGTCAAGCCGAAGTGGTTGGTATGTACACATCTGTGTTTTTAGTTTTTTATTGATGGGCAGGTGTTTTGATTTCGGCAGAACGGCCTTGTGTTTCGGAGCGGGTCTACTCAGATAATCTTTAGTAGAAGTAGCCGAGGACCTTACCACCACAACCCTTGCGCCTAGCCTCCTCGTGATCCATGATGCCGGACGAGGTGGTGAGGACAATGAAACCGAACTGACGCGAGGGCAGGAGATCGGTGATCCACTGCTCGATGTGCTTGAGCTTAATGTCGAAGCGGGGGCTGATCACGCCGCACTTGTTGATGCGACCAATGAGGTCAACAACGATCTTGCCGCTGCGGTGGTCGTCGACGATCTCGAACTCACCAATGTAACCTACGCAAGAAGAGACATTTGAGTCGGATTAATCTTTCGGAGGGAGGACAGACATGTTGGCGATTGCGAACGAAGGTAAGAAGAGGTACCGTGCTTAAGCATGACGGTGAGGAACTTGACGATGACCTTGGAGCTAGGCCTGATGAGGACCTGACGCTTGCCCCTCTTCTCGGCATTGCAGATGCTCTTGAGGCAGTCGTTCAAAACACTGATGCGCACCATTTTCAAGGATACTACGGAAGTGGAGACAAGGTCCAATAGAAGAGAAAGAGAAATGGGGAGGAGGCGGGGGGAAGAGGGGTGAGTAACAGCACTGAGTGGTGTACTTTCCCTCCCCTAATCACTTTTTGTTTGGAATACTGCTCGAGAGCAGGTCCTACATCTCTCCGAGAAGCGAAGAGATGCGAAGCGATCTCAAGATGTGTGTGCAAAAGCTGACGGAAGGGTCCACGTACGGTGGTGATGGGGATGAGGGTGAGAAGAGGAAGAAGAAAGACAAAGCACCACCCGTTTCCCGTAATAACCCACCACCGGCATTTCATTCCACAAAATATCCGGGCACGAAACCAACAGTAAAAAAGAATTAAAAGAGAATATCGAAGTCAAACAATTTTATGCCCGCGTGGCCTTATGGAAGACAGGTGGCGGGTGGCGTTGTTGTGGGAAGACTGGGTGAAGTCGCTCGACGAGCTGCGCGGTGCTGCCAGCGAGGGCAAACTGGGCGCCCCAGAGTGCAAGAATCCATTCTTCATTTTTCTGCAAGGGTGCGAGGTACGCCCCATGCCCACCATGGACATAGCATGCAGCCTAGACGGTACTCCTTGTGACGGTAATGGTGGTGCACTTGGGGCAGGCAATACTTCATGGCGGGGAGGTGCGAAGCAAGCTGGGCGACACGCCCACGAAGATGGAGAACCTTCGGCCCAAGGTCGTGCAGCGACCGCGCTACATTGAGAGGGCCATCGACCTACTCCTCGCAGTCCTTCGGCAGCCAGGTGAGCACACACGAGCCATGCACCTTTGCGAGAGGCAATGGCCGAGGCTCACTGGTCTTTACTATGTGGTCAGTCGACGGAGAAGGAGGCATGTCCCAGGAGAGCCTGGCACGAGCCGGGAGCATGCTGGTGCAGATGTATGGGCAGTCGCAGTTGCCCACGTTCCTCCCCTTGGCGTACTACTACGGCCATTGCTTCTCGCCTCTGGTACACCACCGCGATATCTCCATATGAAGGGCGCCACACACTTTCCCACTGCTCACACCCTGCTCTCGGCGGGGCTGAACCAGAGCCATTTTGTCGGCCACTGTGGGACAGCGGTGAGCGATTCAACGAAGGCGTCCATGTGCAAGGTCCTTCACAGCTTGGACGACATGCGCGTGGCCAGCGAGGAGCGACTCAAGAAGGTTCGGATGCACTTGGCCCAGACGCACAGATACACGTCACGCAGGCTAACTTCACCTCTGGGGCCAGGATGCCGCCTTATCAGCGGCATTCCCAGTCGCCATGAAGATGCGAGTCGACCTACTGGCGATCGCTCTTCCGTTTGCGCGCAGCGGAGCCGAGGTTCGTAAATTGGCACGCACGCACGCACGCACGCACGCACGCACGCACGCACGCACGCACGCACGCACGCACGCACGCACGCACGCACAGAAGCAGTTTGACCAAGTGGCCGTGCTGTGTGCTTCTTAGGAAGTGATGACCACTGAAGAGGGCTTGGTATTGGACTGCATCCAAATGATCCCGCATCAATGGATAAGCAGTGAGGAAGCATGTGTTGAGCTCATTCAACTCTTTCAGGTGCCCTTCCTCCCAGCAACAATCTACAAATCGCCTTTTGTCAGTGCTTGCAATGTAACTCACGCCAACTCGTGGGGGCATGCAGGCGATGAGCGCGATTGACGTGGGCTACACGGATGGCGAGGACGGCGAGGACGATCTCTTTGCGTTCTTCACCTCGTGTCTGAACGCAGTGTTAACGTTCATCGACCGTTTCTGGACCGATTACGAGGAGCTTGCTGAAGGTACCTTACCTTGCACAGCACATGGTCGATCGGTGCTTAACCTTTGCTGATGCGAGCCTCTTCTTCGAATGTGTTCGCGTGTGCTGACACCCAGAAAGCGAGCAAGAGAGAAGCGAGGTCGAATCCGAGCTGTTTTTGAAGCTGCTGGAGCTGACCCGGGTGCTCGTGGCCTACAACCACAACCAATCACGCAGGCAGGTGCGCTCTCCCATTCTCATTCGAGCCCTCTCCTCCCTTCCTGCTGTGCACATACTCATCACACGTCCCTGTCATTCCTGCCAGGTGCTGTTGCTTCTCAACGCCACACTGCAGCAGGTGGTCGACTCAGGGATGCGTCTTTTCCGTGGCGGAAGCGCGTCTGACCCAAAGCCGGGCCGCGTCGTCTCCATCGCCAATCTCCTACGCGTCATCTCGCTCATCCCGACCGCCATCGAGAGCGACACCACAGTTTGTGTCCCCCCCCCAAACCTTTCCCTGGTCACGCTGCCCGCTGACGTCGTGGCGTGTTTGGTGCCCAGTTCGAGTCATTGGTGGCGACTGTCCTACCCGGGGCGTTCGACATCGTGCTGGGCTACTTCTCCAAGTACAGTGACGATTACGGGACGGGGGACGAGCGAGACGAACGCAACGCGGCGCGCGACTCTCTGCTGGGTCGGACGCTGGACTACGCCTGTGCGGCCGTATCGCGCCCGCGGCACAGCGATAGGCTGCTTAACGACACCCTACGCTCTATCTGTCGCGTGGCCGAGTCGTGTCTCCCGCCAGCGCACTGTCTTGTGACGGACCTGAGCGTCGGCAGCGGTGAAACAGGCGACCTTCCGCCGATCGACCGACCATCGACGCCAACTCAAAGAATGAAGGCGAAGGCGAAGGCGAAGCGCATAGACGAAGACGAGACAACGACGCGGCGTCATCTGCGGAGAAATTGCGATGAATTGCTGCAGCGCCTGCTCGAGCTGGGCCTGCTCTTCCTGCGGCAGACGTCCGAGATCGACCTCGTCGACTACCTCATCGGCACCTCGTTGCCCATCACCCTGCGGAGCATCCTTACCTGGAATGGTCATGCCAACACACCCGGCTCAGAGGTCAGCTTGAGTCGGCGCAACAACCTACTCGGCCTGTTGAACAAGGTGCGCGCCTGGAGACCCGCCGCGCTTGAACGACACACGCGCTGGCTCAACGCTTCAAACTCAACAGATGCTGGGGCTTGCATTGGCCGCGGTCAGCACCGGCGCTAGCAAGATGACGATTTTCCACCTGTACCTCCCCACTGCCGTCAACGCTATGCGCGAAATGCAGGAACAAGGTGCGCCCTGACTCGCCGACACGCCACTCGCCGCTTACACACTTGCCTTCCCTTGACGCTGCGCAGTGCAACTGTCGTTCGATGAGTGTCTGGAGCAGGCCGCACTCTGTTTCGACCAACTCGCCGCTCTTGCCCGTAAGCGTTCCAGCATTACCCTGGTACGCGAACTCTCTTTCACCTCTGGGGTCGCTTGATGCTCACTTCACGAGGGGGGTGACGACGCAGGTGCTCACTCACGGCATCCCGACGCTGAGCAGACTCCGTCCTTCGTCCATCAACCAGTTCCGTATACTGTGGAGGCATCTGTTGCACACCTTCCACGTTCAGCGCAACTTTGGTTTGATATCACCTCGTTCTTAGCAATCTCCAGCGATGTGGCGTGCTCTTACCTCCCTACCACACCACCGCACCACACACCACCAGGACTGCTGCTCCACCTGCACGAGGCCTACGAGTTCTTCCTCGCCCATTTCGTCGCCAACGCGGAGGATGAGCAGCGCGTCAACCGCCTTTTTTCCCGACTCATCTCCACAGGTGGGCTGTGTGTGTGTGTGTGTGTGTGTGTGTGTGTGTGTGTGTGTGTGTGTGTGTGTGTGTGTGTTGTGGCACTGACGTGATGGCCCAGGCAGCAGGGACGATGTCAAGACTCTGTGTCTCGTGTGCCAGCCGGCGCTGCTGGATGACATATTCGTGCCCCTGCGCGCCCTCCTCCTGTCACACGGCGACCCGCCCGCTCACGAGAAGATCCGGGGTGACTCTGACCACCAGACGCAGCCGCGGTTGACATTCGACGGCGCCAGCGCCAGCGAAACCGGAGACGAGATGGCGCTCGTGCGGCATTATCTGGAATCCCAGCAGCAGCAGTTGGGGGCCGCCGGGTCCCCACCGCACGACGAACCGGCGCAACTCCACGAGTTCGCCGAGCTCCTGCAGATTACCAAGCTAGCCATGCAGCTCATCAGGGTATGTATGGCACCTTATTACCGAACGTGCCCTACCTTACGACCGACATCCGTGATTGCTGTGCGTACCTTTTCCTAGGAAGCGCCGCCACCGGCCGCGGTTGAAGACAATGCGCCGCCGGCGCCTGCGGGCGACGCCCATAACGAGGCGCAGCAGCCCCAAGGCCCGGACGGCGATGCCGACGTGCAGGAGGAGCGGGAGCAGGCGCGTCGCCAACAGCGCGAGGCCGAGCGGCTCGCGCGCATCGAGGAGGACCGCCTCGTGCGCGAGGGCGCCACCGTGCTGGTGTCTCACATCCTGCGCAGCGCCCGCGCGGGCCACGGCCCTGCTGCAGGCCGCTGGCGCAAGGACGCCGCCGACGAGCTGTCGCGGGTCTCCCTCTTCAAGATCCTCTACGCCCCCGAGCTGGCCGACTTTGCCCGCAGCCGACGGGCGCCTGCCCAGGCCACGAGCGGCGGAGGCCCAGACAAAGGGGGCCGCGACGACGACATCGAGCGGGTCTTTGCGGTGTTTCGCTCCAAGTTCCCCGAGGAGGTGGCGGCGCAGCAGTCGGTCATGGGCACGCTCACGTCGCTCTCCACGCGCGTGGAGACAATTCGCGCCCAGCGGCCCAAGTACGGCCACGTGGCCGACAAAGCGATCGAATGTCTGAACGAACTGCTGGCTCCTCCCACCGACGAAGAGCGGATCGTGGCCGACCTCGAGGAACTCGACGCAGGTACCGAACACACCACGCACGCACGCACGCACACACGCACCAATACGCGCATTCATGGTGGTATGCCGTTAGCCAGCAGATTTGAGCAGCAACGGCAGCGACTGGAGCGCTACGTGTGGGGGATGGAGGCCAACGCGGAGGAGCGGGAGCGACTGGTGGAGGCCGGCTACTCGGCGGACCTGTGGGACTGGAACGCCGACATCGCCATCGAGGTGGAGACGCAGGAGGCCGCCGCCTGGCGCCTGCGCCTCGACCAGGCCTACACCGCGCGGCTGCTCGAGTGCTACCGCGAGTACGTAGGCATCCTGCGCGATCTCCACATCACCGAGATCACCATCCACGACGCCTCCGTGCCCATCGGTTCGTTCGTAGTCTCCACCTCCCTCACCACCACCCTTTCGGTGCGCCACATTAACGCGCGTGTTCGTGTCGTGTTGTGTGTCGTGTCATGTATCGTGCGTGTCGTTACAGATCAGGTGTTTGTGGAGGGACTACCGTTGGAGGAATTGAAGGGCAGGCGCACTCTGGCGATCCAGCACATGCACCGACGCGTGACGGCCGCACCTGCGACAGCGCAGCTGGGCGGTGGCCCCGCGGCTCTCTCGCCCGAGGAAAAGGCGGGGTTCGCGGCCCGCAAGTGCGACCTGCTCGGCCGCGAGGAGGCACTGGAGAAGGAGTGGGCTCGCGAGAGGCAGAAGAAAGAAAACCCCAAGAAGGCCACCAAGAAAGCTCAACGTACGCGCGTGTCGTGTCGTAGTGCTGCGTGCCGTGTCGTGTCCTCTCGTGTCGTGTGTCGTGTCGCGCGCAATTGAAAGTTGTCTTTTTTTAAATAGGAGGCAAGGACAGCGGAGACGAGGGCGGGCGGAAGCGATTCCTGGTGCGCCTGCACACGAGCTATTTGTCGACGCTGTCGACGTGCGGGGGCCAGATCACGGGCTGCTACGCGCCGAACGGAGTCCACGCCGAGAAGCCGATCGAGAACGCGCTCAAGGCCAATGTGGCTATGCTCTCCCTGCACCAAGCCACCGAAGATTCCACCGCCACGCAGGGCGCAGGTAACGACCACCACGGGCAGCATCGCATCGCACCGCACAACTCACTCACGCAACACACGACACACGACACACGACACACGACACACGACACACGACACACGACACACGACACACGACACACGACACACGACACACGACACACCGTGGGAGCAGACGCAAAGGGCAAAACAAAAGCCGACGAGCAACCAAGGACATGGGGTCCTGAAATCGAGAGCGTGGAGGTGCTCTACGCTGATCAGGGGGTACTCCCTCCCACCTTCGGTCCACCTTCGGTCCACCAAAGACACGCCTTCACACTGAGCGGTTGCCGTGTGTCGTGTGTCGTGTGCCGTGTGCCGTGTGCCGTGTGCCGTGTGCCGTGTGTCGTGTGCCGTGTGCCGTGTGCCGTAGCTCTATCTGTACAAGTCGTATGCGAGCAACCACGGTGAAGATACGTCGCTGGTGTGGGCCACCTTCCTCCGACGGCTTGTGGAAAGCCATCTCGTGCCGGCCGTGATCGTGCCCGCCGGCCACCCCGATGCGCGCACCTTCTCGTTGCTCTCCTCTTCCATTCCCACCCACTACACTCCTTCCCTGATCACCTATAGGCACGCCTTGTGTGTCGTTGTGTGATGTGTGCGTGAGTGTGTGTGTGTGCGTGCGTGCGATTTCTCACAATCCGCTGTGTGGCTGCAGAGACAATTTCTTTATCGATTCGGGGGTCGAGAGCTACTATGACAGCAAGCCGGACAAGATCAAGGTCGGCGACCTCCTTCTCACGACCGACAACGTTCACCTCTTTGAAGTCCCGCTCGCTACGTTCGTTCTCGACCTCCTCATCTCGACTTCACTCGACTTACGTGCATTAAACGCACGCGCACCACCGCACACACGGTGCAGGGGCCAGGACGATGGGTCGAACTCGACCCTGTTGCGGAGTAGCAGCGAGCTGAAAGCCAAGAACGAGGGGCACCGGCCGGCGAGGGAATCGCAGAAGGACTTGGTGGGCACCATCGTCACCAACGCCATGCAGGTGAGTTCTCATTTTTACGATCGCTCTACGTGGGCATGCCCGGTGGTCGTGTGCGTGTGCGTGTGCGTGTGCGTGTGCGATTTGTGACGCGTGTGTGCATGAAGGGCCTCCGGACCGACCAAGAGTTGCGGATGGCGGGAGTGGATGCCAACATATTCGGTCGGCACGTGGGACTGTACGTGAGCACGTTCCTGGAGACGCTCGAGCGGAAGCGTTCAATCTTGAGCCTCGGGTTCGACCTCAACCTCTGGAACGCCCGCGCCCTCAAACGTACAATCCCCATTCGCTTCAGCCAAGCGCGTGTCGTGTCGTGTCGTGCGTGTCGTGTGTCGTGTGTGCGGTTTTTGCACACTGGCGTTGGCTCACCATCATCTGCGCACGCACCCGCAGGGAAGAAGGGCAAGCGCACCGAGGCCAAGCTGATCACCGAGGCCGAGAAGGAGACGATCATCGGACATGTGGCTGAGGTTCATTCAACCCCCCCCCCGAGAATTTAGGTCCGATCGCTCGGTCGATTGATCAGCGGCCTGACGGTGCGGAGCCGCAGGTGATCGACGAGGAGATCAGGGCAGCCTATCGCGTGGACCTGGCGACGCTACTGCGCGAGAATCGGGTCCAATTCTTCGAGCTCAAGGCCCACCTGGAGAACGTGCGGCGCACCTGTCCGCTTCCCCGCGAAGGAGTCATCGCTCGCACGCTCGAGGCCATGCGGTACGTTTAGCGCTCGACACACGCACGATCGCATTCATTCCTTATATCTTTTCCCCCTCCAGATCCCAGCTTAGTCAGCAGTATGAGATGGTGCAGATAGCAGACCTGGACCGAACCTCCCAAGAGCAGCTCATGCGGTACACGACACGACACGACACGACACGACACGACACGACACGACACGACCAACGACACGACACGACCAACGACACGACACGACACGACACGACCAACGACACGACACGACACGCGCACCAACCCGCCCCTTCCCCGAGCGGGCATAAATGCTGATGGCGCCCGGGCCAGGTGGATCTTCCGGAACGAGGACCGGGTGTGGCGCGATAGAGGCGGACGGCCCGGCGAGGAGACGCTCCACCAGTTCCTATCCTTGCTCTCCGGCGATGAGTGCGCATCTCCCCGCACCGTGTACCGCCGCCGCCGCCGCGAGCTTCACTCACACACGACCGCACGTCGCACACGGCGCACGCACCACCGCACACAACGCGCACCACCGCACACGACACAGCGGACGGGCATACCCTGGCCTCGTGGTGCTGGGGCGGAGGAGACGGGCAGGCGAAGGAGACGCGGGTGGTCGGAGGCTCAACGTGCAGGAGGTGCCCATCGTGGCCTACTGCGTCGGTGAATACGTTACCCCGCACACCTACGAAATCATCACTGGTACACTGCCCCGCCTGAAGAAGTTCGAAACTTTCAGCCAACAGCGGCGCTGACGTCCGCACACGCACGAACGACGACACGACACGCATCGACACCTCCGCGACGCACAAGCTTGGGTGGATGATGGGTACCGTGGTATGAACATTGCGAGCGCGCTGTACCTGGAGACGGCGCGCAGTCTCCATGCGCGGAATGCGACCTGCAAGAGGCGGTGCGGGTGTCGGCAGGTGGTGTGCGATGTGCTCGAGGGCTCGCTCGAGCGGATCGTGGTGGCGTCGCCGCTGCTGGCCTTCCTCTGGTGGACGGGCGTCGGTGGGCGCATCGTCGAGAAGCGCCACGCGTCCTACACCGCTGAGACCGACTCGGGCAAGCGCGAGCAGTTTGAGCGGTAGCCTCTCCACCTCCGGCCTCTCTTTCCGCCACACCTACTTGACACCGCACGACACGCACGGCTCGCGACACACAACACACACATACGGCGAGCAGGTTGGTGATCGGGTTGCCGGTGCTCATCAACGGCTGTCGTCTCTATCGCTTCTACGAGGCCGCGAGCCACACGCTCGGGGGGCTCGTCGCGCCTGCCGTGCTCTGGTACCAGTGTGCACGGACCACAGTGGGGCTTCTGCGCGACTCACCTCGTGCCGCGCCCCATGACCGTCAGGTTCAGGAGAGCAGGGCGAGGCACTGCTGATGACGGCACCACCAGCGCTGCGGCGTCGGTGTCGGTGCTGGACGAACTTGCCCGCGCGCAGGAGGCGAAGAGCACAACTACTACGCTGGCATTGAGAGGCGCTCTGGAGGCCGGCCACACGGCTGCGGTGTCGTGGCCGTACCTGTGGCCACAGCGCCTCCCAAGGCGGCCTTTCGGCACTCTGTGCGTGGGTCTCATGCGCTTTGCCCTGACCACACGGAGCCCTCTGCGGGCTGGCGCCCAGCCTGACGTGTGATGTACACATAAACCACTTTCTTCAACAGTCGACCTACAAAACAATGTTTTCTTTTATCTCTCCACTCCTTTACACACCATCAACCTCTTTGAACAAGACCTGGTCCAGTGTACCCAGCTCTTCCATGTACTGGACCTCGTCGTACCCCTACCGCGCATCGAATAAGTCGGGATGATTAAAACACTACAAGGAGAGAGCGATAGACGTACCCCAACGAAGCGGTCGTCAACAAAGAGTTGCGGCAAGGAGGCCTTGCCGCTCTTGGCCTGCATCTCGGCCTTACGCATTTGGTCGAGGCACACGTCGAAGTCGTCGAACGTCACATTTTTGGACTCGAGCAGAAATCGAAGCGACTGTTGGTCCTTCTTCACCTTCAGCTGGCACGTGGCCGAGCTGTAATAGTATTCGATCTTGGCCTGCTGCAGCTGAACGCTCTCATCTCCTCCACTCATCTTGATTTCTCTCTCGCGCTCTTCGTCCCGTTGGCGCGAACGTCTTGTTTGCGACTACCCGTATTTCTCTTCTTTTCTTTTTGTCTTTCAACAGAAAAAACAATAAATTAACTTTTAAGGCGCAGCCGAAAGGCGGATGGCCTGGTCGATGGAGTGGTGGCCCACGCTGGTCCGGTGGATGTCAAAGGCCACAGCGCCCACGCCCAGCCGCTGCCCCATCTCGTGTGCCAGGGTTCTAGACAAAGGTCGACGGAGCAGTTGTGTCAGTAAGGGTTCATGTGCGGGATTGTGGTCGTGGTGGTGCAGCTTCGGTACCGGATGTAAGTGCCGGACGTGACTTCGGCACGCATCTGATATAGCGTGACTGTCGATTGCTCCCTTATGCGGTGATGGTCCACCCATCAGCATTACAACATTTTAAATAGAATATTAACATAGAAAATACAAAAAACATGGCTGAGGCCGGCATGATGAGCGGTACCCCGCAGGCGGCTGGAAGTAGTGGTCGTCCCAGCTCTGGAGGATCTGCGGCTGGCGGAAGTCGCCCTTCACTCGTCCAATCTTCGTCCAGATCTCTTTTCTATCCAGACGCACATTGTGCACCGTCGTGTGCGGGTCGTGTGAGTCTCACATGTGTCGCGCATTCTTGCATTCTTGGCGGGAGACATCAGGGTCAGCGCGTGTACCGAAGTTCGTCTCGGCTGAGCGAGTGGGTGGAAAGGAGCTCGAGCGTCCGGATCTCCACTTCCACGCGCGGAATCAACGGCAGTATCTCCCGCATCTTCTCCGGACCCTGCGCGAGTGATCACCATCAAATAACAATCATCTATTCATACTTGCCACAACCACTTGAGTTCCTCACACCGCGGCGTGCGTACCTGCCTGGCCCAGTGAAAGAGCGGCTTGCCCTTGACGCGCGCCGATGAGAAGGGCGGGTAGGCCTAGATCCGCCATTCGAGACACAACACATCGAGCCATGCATCACCAACATGAGAAGCAACAAAAAAGGCAAGGAGGGTAAAGGAGGTAGAGGCAGTGGACCTGGCTTCGTTTGCCGACGAAAAAGGGCATGACGGCTTTCACCACCTCTTCGTCAATCTCTCTTGCACCCGGACCCTCTTCTGCTTCGTCTTCTGTCTCGAGCCGAGTGCCGTCATCTGACGGCGCATAACGTCTCTGCTTCTTCTTGTTGGTGTGCTCATCATCAACCGCGGTCTCCTCCTCCTCTCGTTCCTCTTTCTCACCACCGTCGTCGACCTGCTCGAGCTCTCGCCGCTTCCGCTTGGCTTCACTCTCGCACTCACCGTTTCGCTCCCCGCCACCTCCATCGTCGCTGCTGCTCTGTGCAGCCCTGGCACCCTGCGTCGCCGTCGTAGTCGCTCGGCACCTCCGCGGCTGCACAAGGCCCATCACGTCGTAGGTGTCCGTCTCCACCCCAAACAGCACCTACGCCAATTATATTTTAATAATTTATGCAAATAATATATTGCATAAACAAATAAGAATAAAAAAGAAATAATAGTAAATCACCTGAAATTCGTAGATCTTCGATTCTCCCTCGATCTCCTTCTGGAGGCTGAGGGGGGCGCCGTGGGGGCCGGCCAAGCAGACGAGGAGGCCCCGAGCCAGCGGGTCCAACCGGCCGGCGTAGCCCATCTTCAGGTCTGCCGAGAACTCTTGCGGTCGCTCTCGCCGCAGCTGCTCAATAGCAGCAAGCGGAGTCATCCCCGGTGGCTTGTCCACCAGCACCACCCGCACCCCTTTCGCTTCTTCTTGCTCCATCCTGCGCAATAAATAAATAAATAAATAATACAGACATTGGCTTTGTGCGCAGGAATTTATGGATTGATTACATCTAAAACAGGGGTTGCAGCGCAATGTAAGAGAGGTGTGGCGGAAGGGCGATAGCTCCCTCCACCGGGCAAGTAGAAGAAGGAAGAGAAGAGAGATGGTGATCATCTAGAAGAAGGCAAGGAAGGAGGTGAGGCGGGTGGCGCCGGAGGTGGCGGTCTCCACGCTCCACAGGGTGTCGTAGGTGATAGAGCTGGTGGCGTAGAACTGCATGTTGGTATCGATGCCCGAGTCGGTGTTGGACGACTTCACTGTAACAGGCGACTGTAATAGAAAGAGCGACAGGACGGTAAGGCCAAGAACGAAGAAAGAGCGAAAGCTACAATCGGGGGGAGCAAGCGTACGGAGTCATAGGGAGCGGGGATGGCGGCGGTGGGGGCGAAGGTCCACGAGGCACCGTTGAAAAGGAAGAGCTCACTACCGCTCATTGAGCCGCCGGCGCTGGGGGTCTCGATGCTGGTGCGGACGACCAGGGTGTTGTCGTAGCTGTCGAAGGGCCAGTCGAGGATGGTGTAGGTGATGGCCAGCTTGCCAGTGTCAACCGCGAACTTCCTGCTGCCCAGCTTCACGTAGCCCTCCTCCTGGAAGACCGAGACCTTGATCGACAAGCTCAGCACCCTGTAATTGAAGGTCCCAGGTCAGCCATTGTCGGCTCGGAATTTGAACAGGTTGGTGTAGTTGAGGAGGAAGGTCGTACGAGGTGGCGTTGGCGGAGGAGCCGTCCATGGGGATGTCCATGAAGATGGTGGCGGTGGAGGCCTTGATGCCCTGGTAGGTCTCGTCGATGGGGTCGGTGGCCAGGAAGGTCTCCCGGATGAAGCTTGACACGCTCTTCACGGCGGCTGTAAGGACATGCCAATTAGTATCAACTGAAGTTGATCAAGCTGCAACCAAACAGCGATGATTGTGGGCAAGTACTGTTCTTGGCCATTTCGGTCATGAGCTTGGTCTGGAGGACGAAGGTCTTGGTATCGTTGCCGTTGGACTCGGAGATGGTGATTTTGCCGCCGGCGGGGGTGAGGGTGGAGGTGAGCAGGCCGTTGGTGAGGATGACGTCCGCCGCCATCGCCGCCTGGAGCAGGGCAACCAGGGCCACGAGGCTCAGGAGAACAGTGCTGATGTTCAACTTCATGGTGTGAGAAGCGTCGACGAAAAGAATGTAGTGGCTTTTAGTGTGTAGTGTATGGCTTGCCGATTCTTTTCGCAGTGATCAGTCGCTCTTGTGGGCAGATGATTGTTTGTTTGACGAAGTGGTAAGCCGGGGCAGTGCCTCGGTTTTGTACCGGCCTCCTGTGCGTCGACACAAATTCTGTGATAGGTCGAATAAAGTGTTCCGTTTCTGATTCGCAGCTGATTTCTCTCGTTTTTCGCACTCTGCGGGTACACCCACGACCTCACGCTGACCGCCCAAGTGTTCACTTCCTCCTGGTTTTCTTCACCTCCACGGCGTCAAGAAGGAACAAAGTAACGAACCACTCCAACGCGATACTGGTCGAAAGCCCAGCGAAGCCCGGCCGAAACGAAGCACTCTCCCGGCCTGAGCGCGCGTGTGTGCGCGTGCGATCTCAGTTCCCAGACCGCGCACATAGAGTGCCAGAACGTAGCGAAAAAAATGGAGTTCGTTTGTAGGTGATACACTTGTTGACGATGGTGGCGACGAAGAGACGATGGAGGTGGTTGACTAGTCGCGGTGGGCCAGGATGTGTACGGCAAAATTGAGTTGGGTGGTCTTGGTGTCGAGGCTCTTGTAGATGAGACCCGTGAAGGTCTTGGCGGCCTCCTCTTCGGTCATCTCCGGTGCCAGCGCCTTCATCAGATAGTTCATGTCGTTCTTTGACGACAGCTGCGGGATGCCGCACGATATCATCTGTTTGTTTGTGTTCACACAATTGCGTGTCGTGTTAGCACGTGTGCGTGTGTGCCTGGGCCGTGCGGTGGAGACGCACCATGGCGAAGAGGTTGGTGAAGACGTTGGCATGGCTGCGGACCACATTGTAGGCGCGGCAGCACAGCCGAATGAAGCGTTGGAACTGTTGGCTCTCTCGGCCGCCCATAATGTACACCATCTCTGTTCCATTCCAAAAGAGAAAAGCGTCAGCTCTACCTTTAAATAAAATAAAATAAAATAAATATAAAATACAGCGCACTGTACCGGGAGTCAACACGAAGGGCGCCTTGTCCCGCACGATCGGTCCAAACCTGAGCACGTTTCCTAGAAAGTGTGCAAAGTCGATGTGGAACATGTGGCCCGTCTTGGTCACCATGATGTTGTCGTTGTGCCTGTCGATTGGGGTAGGAGGCCAGATGAGTGAGCAATCTGATCGAGCAGGTGGCTCAAGAATCGAGTGTGTACCGATCGCCGATGCCGAGAATGTAGCATGCGACGCAGTAGCCGGCGCACGAGTAGATGAAATTCTCTACGGCCATGGCGTACTTGGTGTCTGCAGAGGTCGCCACACGCACAGAACATGTGAGGAATTTGAGTGCACGCAGCCGGTCAACCGTCTCGCTGACGTACCGTCGGGGTTCTGTTGCTTGAGCCAATTGGAGATGGTCTGCGGGTTGAACACCGCCGTGGCCCCTCCGGCCTCCTTGGCGATCTCGGCGACGGTGGTCGAATTGAGGACAGCTTCGATGATGCCCTCCTGGTGTTGGTGTGCGTGCGTGCGGTGGTGCGTGTGCGGTCGCAAAAAGTGAGAAATCACAGATAGGAAAGGAAAATGGACCAAGCCGTTACCTTCTCGCCGGTGGCCATGACACCATAGGTGGTGAGCCGCAGGTCCAACCCTTCGTCCTTCCACAGCTGCAGGCCAACAGAGCGGTGTGTGAGCTGCTTGGCACCCACCCAATATATACGAGAGGCCTCCATGGGGCAGGGCGGAGAGGGCGTACGGTGTCCATGACGCGGATGAGTTGGAGGGTGAGGGCGTCCTGGCGCAGGTCGTCGCCGGCCTTGTAGATGACCGTGATCGGATCGCCCACGTCCTCCTTGTTGTCGAACACCAGCCGCAACGGAACCTGCACGTCGACCGACCGTTGCACCACCGCCACACCACCAAAAACGTGTCAACAACAACTCATCACACGACTGATGACCACTACGGGGTAAGGCGTACGGTGAAGGAATCGAGCGCCTTGCACTTGTCCACAACGAAGCCCTTCACCTGCATTCTGGACGAGGAATGGGAGTAATGTGAGGAATGTAGTGAGGAATGCTGGGGGGGGAAAGGGAATGTACCGAGGCTCGAGGGGCAGGGTGATGCCGTCCTTGGGGAAGGGGAACTGGGCGAGCTTGTACTTGAGGAAGGCGTCGCGCTTGTTCTTGGGGATCTTCTTGAGCGCGTGCGACAGGGCCAGCAGCTCCTCCATCACGAACACCTGCTTCATGATCTCCTCCCTGTGCTGCGCTCCAATACCTACGGTACGGGAATCCATCGAACGGTGAGCCACCGCACACACGATACGACACACGCGACACACACGTGCTGTGGACCGCGTACCGTGAAGGTAGGCCTCGGCGAGGAGTCCGTAGCGCAGGGCCATGGCTTCGCCGCCGCTGCCCCGCACCTCGCGCTCATCGGAGGCTCCGCTGCTGGCGGGCGACGAGGCCACGTTGGGATCCCACTTGGGCTTGACGTTGCGCTCGATCTGGCTCGCCACCTTCACCTCCCAGAACAGGCGCTGGCCCACAATCAATCGAGAACGCAGCCCTTCACCCACCACCAAAACGTAAGGTGTCAATCTCCACAACCGCACACGCACACGCACACGACCGCACACCACGCGGTGACGACGAGGGGAGTTATATACCTCGGGAGAGGAGGAACTGAGAGAGGGCCGAGTGGTGGTAGGTGTCGTATTTGAGGGCCTGGACGAGCTGCGGCACGTAGACGGCCAGCTCTTCGTCGGACAGGTTCTGGAGGCACCGGCAGGCGAAGGCGCGCACCTGCTCGTCGGGGAAGCGGGCGTCGAGCAGCTCGAGCGCGTCCATGGGACCCAGCTCCGTCCAATCGTCGAGCAGGCTTTGTGTGCCGAACCAACCAAAAATCAAACAAATGAGTGAGGAAATGGCGTGCACGTGTAGTGTGCGGTTTATGTGGCGGCGGCGTACTCGTAGAGCTGAGCCACGGCGGAGCGGTCGAGCCAGTCGATGGAGAGCAGGAGCTTGGCCAGCGACCGCGGGTGCTCGCGGATGCAGGCGTCCCGGTGCTTCCACATCATCTGCTTCTCCTCCGTGCTGAGCTCGTAGAAGATATCTGTCGGAACCCAACCGGATCAGTCACACGGACTGACACGACACGATACGACACAACACGACAAGACGCACCTTGGTTGATGATCTGTTTGAGGATTTGCATCTCGTGGTCGATGAAATCCTCCTCGTCGAACGACGACGTGCGGAAGGGCGCGAGGCCATCGACGGGCGCTGCGACGGTGTCGGCCCGGAAGCGGGACCGCGGGTCCGCCGGGGAGGAGCCGGCGCACGGCGTGGCAAAGCCGTCGGAGAAGGCCTCCGACGACGGACACGCCTGCGACGGCGACAGCAGTCGGCGCGGGAACGTGTCGGGCCGAGACCCTAATGTCGACAGAATCTTCGTAAGCGTGTGTCGTGTGTGTCGTGCGCACACGCACGTACCAGTTGTCGTCGAAGGGAGAGAAGGTAACGATGGCGGCAACACGGAGGCCACCGGGTCGGTCAGCGCCGGCGACGTGGGGACGACGGAGGCGGCCGGGGAGACGGCGAGGGCGGTGTAGGGCCGCGTGTAGGCGATGGGCACGAGCGAGGGCGGGGAGATGGACGAGGCCCGGATCCGCATCACGCTCTCCACTCCCGATCCGAAGTTGGGCACACACGGCGCCATCAGCGAAGGCCTGTGCCACGAGCATACATCACACATCAGAGTCATCACAACGACAAGGTACCACGCCGCGTGCATGTGTGCGGTGGTGCGTGTGCGGTAGCGCGTGTGCGGCAGGTGTTCGTACCGGTCGCCTTCCCACATGTGGACCTCGAAGCCGCCGGTGAGGAACCTGCCGGCATGGTCGAACAGCGCCACATTGCCCCAACCGATGGCCCACTCGTCCTTGCCTTGGTAGGCGATCAAGCGGAAGCACGCTCTCGTTTCCTTCATCGCCGCATCACATCATCACAGCACATGAATGGAACACGTGAGATCGAACGAGATGACGCAACCGCGCTCCGTGATGGTGTGTGCGTACCTTGGGGATGTGCGACAGGGGAAGGTGGGTGTGGAAGACCTGCGGGCGATCGGACCAGGCGTTCACCTTGCGCATGCGCTCCGTTCGGTAGATGCCCAGCTGCATGGGGCCATAATATCTAATCATGCAGCGAGTCGTGGTGAGTAATAACATTAAACATATAAACGATAAAAATAAATGATAAAATACAACAATAATGCGTAGGGTGGAAATGGCTGGGGTGTTCCGTACAGTCCGCACTCGACAGAGACCGACATGTTGGGGTTGACGTCGAAGATTTCGGCCTGCTGCTGTTCGACGCCCAGGATCTTGAGCACCAGCGGCACGTCGTCAAGGCCGTCGACATCGTAGCACTGATGCTCGACGATCTCCACCGAGGGCTCGTCGTCGTCGTTGCTCTCCTGTCGTTCCCTCTCACCGACGTCCTGCGCAGAGTCGCTTGTGTCCACCTCCACGGCCGCGTCCGAGTCGGGCGGGGACGTGGCCGGTGCGGCAGCGACTGTGCCTGCCCCTGCGGTCGCCGTTGCCGTTGCCGGGTTCCAGCGGCCGGCCACTCGGCGGCTGCGCGTTCCCTGCGGCGAGTCCTCGCCCTTGCGACTGCGAGGAGTCGTTTGCTTCACCCGCTCCTGTCGTGTGTCGTGTGTCGTGTGTCGTATGGCGCGTCAGTTTCTTAACGCGCATAGACGAATGCGCGCATTGACGGTATACCTTGTAGTACTTGATCTTGTCATCGATGTGGCCGCTGAGGGCGGACCTCTCGCGAATGACGAACTCGATCTTGTCCCAGTGCGCCAGACAGTTGGCCACGTACGCCAGCTGCACAGTGAATTGGAATTATGGTCAGTAGTGAGCTGAGTGATTGGGCGAAGAGAGAGAGAGAGAGAGAGGTGCGACAAAGGTCCGCACCTGCGCGATCGTGGTGTCGTTCGAGTCGAAGACGTATTCGCGTCGCCCTTTCACTTGCAGGATGAATTTGCCCAGCTCAGCTGTCGCCACGGCCGCACGCCATAAATGCGCGACACACGCGACAAGTGCGATAAATAAGCAAATAAATTATCATGCGTGGCAAAACAAGCGCAAACGTACCACGCTTGGTCTCGTCCAGCGACTCCGGCTCAAGCTCGGACGGCTGTTTTTTCTTGTAGATGCGCTGGTACTTGCTCATCACCTGGTCCAGCAGCACGCACGTGTTACAATGCAGAATGAAGAAAAGGAAAAAGAAAAGGAAAACGGAGATGGTGAGCTGCGGGCCTAACCTCTGCGATTGCGGTGGCGATGGTGGCATCGGGATTGATTGCAAGCGACAGCTTCGTGTGTGGCGAGAAGTTGCGATGGCTCCTGCACACAGTCCGAGCAAACAGCGAAGAACACCACAATGTACGTCAGAATTGCGGCCTTGTGCGCGTGGGAGGTGTGCGGGACAGTACGCGGAGAGCATGTTGTTGCTGCCTCGCGCCGCGGCATCGCTGGGTCGGCGCCGGATGGCTGGCACTGACGACGACGCCGACGGGTTGGTCGCTCGGGGCGACGCCGGCTGGTCTGTGGCTGTCGGTGCCGATTCGCTGTTGGGAAGGCGCGGCGATGGCTGGTCGTGCAGCAGAGATGGCCGCAGCTCCCCATTCTCTGTACCTACGCGCATCATCACATTTCTTCCCTTTAGCAACAATGACCGCACGACCGCACGACCGCACGACCAACGAATGCGAACCTCCGATTACTTCCTCACCCATGACTTCGAGACTGCGACGCCCGGGTCGCTCGAATTTGAGGCTCTCGACGAGGCTCGTCGCGGGCTTCTTCTGAGCAGGCTGGGTGCTGCCGCTGCTGCTGCTGTCTGCGCCGTCGGGGGAGGCGGCGGCGGCGTCTGAGTCCGAGGCGGATCCGCCCGTGGCAGTCCGCAGGAACGCGCGACCGTTGCGAGAGGCCACGGGCGGAGGTGGCAGAGGCGTGTTCTGGCGCGAGACCAGCATCTCGGTGTTGAACCGGCGGTAGCCGAAGCCTGCGCTGACGTCGCCGTTCCGCCGCACGGGCGGTGTCGTCAGTTCTGTCGACTCGCTGCCGGCCGCAGCGTCATCGTCTCCCGAGGCGCCTCCGCTAGACCCGCCCCCGCGCTCGCTGGGCGTCGGTGCGGCTGGCTGGCGGCTGTCGACATCAAAGAAGTGGAAGTACAGGTTGAGCTTGCGGCCGCCACCGCTGATGGTCCGCACCGACGACAGTGATGTCGACATCGCAACCGCGGTATGGGCTGTCGACAGACTTGACGACGACGAAGACGGCAGCCCCGTGGCCGCCGTGGCGATGAGGTCCGACCCCGAGGGCTGACCGCCTAAGCCGCCGCCGCCGCTGCGGTGGTGGCTGCTGTACTGCAGGTTGGGCAGCGAGTTGGTGCGGGTGAGGAAACCGGACGACATGAGGTCCGAATGCGCAGTCCCGCCGGTGGCGGGCGACGGCACGGCGACTGAGCCGGTACTTGCGGGCGCGGCAAAGGAGAAGCCGCCGCCCACGGCCACGCCGCGCGGCGAGGAGGGCGTCGCCGGCAAGAACGAAGACGACGAAGATGACGACGAAGAAGAAGAGGAGGAAGACGGTGAAGGAATGGAGAAGGGTGAGGGAGAAGAGGCGGAATCGGAGGCGGAGGCAGCGAGCGCGGCCGGCACGAGGCGCGCGGGGAGGAAATGGTTGATCATCAGTGAGTCGAACTGACGCGCTTCTCTCTGGGTGATGAGCATCATTTCTGTGTCGACACAAAGCGTGAGGACCTTCGTAGTGGGTGAGACAGAGGGGCAGGGTACGTACTGCGGAAGAAGAGCACTTCGGGTTCTTCGGGTGGGATGCGGGAGAGCACGTCCAAAACGTTCGCCGTCTGCACCAACGTGAGCCGATCCAACTGAGCGAGCGGAGCGGAGCGGAGGGTGAGCACATGACACGCCTGGCAAGCACGCACGTTGGGGCGCAAGAACGGATGGCAGTACCTTTTGAACGATGCCTTGGGGCATGAGGACCTGCAGCTGGACGGTCTTGCGGCCTTCCCAATCGACCGGTTGCTCTGCCACCGGCACGAATGGAAGCGGCAACGGCATCGCAGCGGCGCTTTTCTATTACGGATTGTTCAATTGAATAGTTGTATATGTCGAGTTAGAGGCCTTGTGGCGGTGGTGTGCGTGTGCGTGCGTGTGCGTGCCTGAGTCTCAGTGTTGCTTGGTCGGATGAGGCGCCGACGAGAGATCGCGTTCATCCACTCCTCCATCTCGCGCTCACTGTCGGCCGAGAGCAGGAGCACCCTAACAATATGGCACAGGCAATGCGGGGGGGGGGAGAGCCTCGCCAGTTAGCCGTGTCCGCCTCAAAGTGGCCGATAGAGGGAGAGAGTGCATGCTGGGCGGGCGTACTTTTGCTGTGATTTGAGGGAGAAACAGAACCGTCTCTGTTGCGAGAACTCGACCGTCACCCCCTGCAGCGGGAAGTTGCCCTCGCGCTTGTCCTTCTGCACACCAGGACAACAATTCCAATAAAGCAAATAAATAAACATTCAATAAATGAATAAAAATGCTGGAAGCCTGTGTAAGTGCGATGGGGGGGGGTTACGGTGGAAGGGTCCTTGACGTAGTAGAGGCAGTGGTCGGAATTGGAGATGAAGCACCAGTACCGTTTCCATCGGCCCCGCAGGGAGAACCCGCGGCCGAGGTTGGCCTCATTGCCGGGCGAGACGACGACCCAGACCGTGAGCCAGCCCTCGATGCCCGCTCCAGTCTCCTCTTCCTCTTGCTGGGTTCGTACGAGCGTTAGTAGTGTCGACTGGCTGAGAGTTTGTTTCGCGGCATTTGAACTATGCACAGTGTCCCGCACAAACACACGGTACCATGACTTTCCTGCGCTCGATGAGCTGCAGTTTGGTGGCGTGCATCCAGGCCAGCAGATCCTCTTCATTGGGCGCGCACATGTAGTAGGTGCGCCGTCTGGTTTGTGTTGTGAGGCATGAATGAGTCTTTCTGGCGAGGGTCCAGAAGAGGCGGATAAGAGAGAACGCGCCTTGTGTGCAAGGCAAAGCAGTGGGCGCGCGATGTCCGACTCTCACGAGCGATGGCCATGATTTCGTCCAATGGAATTGCAGCGATCGGAGTGGGATCCTGCCAAATAAATCAAATTAATATAATAAATTATATCGCAAAATGGCTGGCGGCTGCCGTGACGAGGTGAGGGTACCTTCTTCTTGCCGTAGTAGCGGATGGAATCGGCGGTGAGGACGCAGAATCGCTTCTTCCAGTTCTTGCGGTTGCCGCCCTGCTTGACGAGGTAGCCCGACATGAACACGTCCGCCCCCTGCTTCCCGTACGCCAAATCGTCCGCATCTTTGCGTGCCATGGGGAGAGTGACCATGATGATCGGGTGGTGAGTGTCGAGTCGACGCCAAGAAACAAGCCTGAGGAGGACAGTGACAGGTACCGAGAGAGGCCTCTCGCGAGCCGGTGTCGCCGCTGTCGAGGGAGTACTCGCGCGGTCGGCTCAGGTCATCGTAGGAACGCGAACTGCTCATGAACCGACTACGAAGACGTTCAAAAAATACAAATCAGCCCTTCACTCGGCACCACTCGGGAGAGGGGGGGCAGGGTACCCGGCGTATTCTCCGGCAAGCCGCTCGGAGTTCTTCTGGTCGTTGAGCTCCTTGTTGCGTCTGCGGCGGGAGAAGACGCTGCCGCGCCGCACCTTCTCGGGCTTCTCGGCGATCTCGCCGCGCAGGGCCTTGCTGGCGGCCATGGCCGCCGCAGTGCCGGCGCTCCGTTGCTCGTCCACGCTCATCGCCAGCGGCTTCTTGCGCTGGAAGATGCTTCGGCTGCCGGTCGTCGGCGAGGGAGTGGCTGGGCTGAGACCACTCTCCCCCTGTTCCCAGACATCCACCGAAATGCCGTGAGTCGCTGCGGGCAACGCACGCACGCACGCACGCACGCACGCACGCACACACGGCAAATTGGAAGGAGCGCGCACGATGATCTCTCGGGTGGACCACACGGATTCGTCGCGCTCGATTTCCTTGGCGAGTCGCTCCATCTCCTTCTCCTCGGGGAGGGCGCTGTTGTCCGTTTGCGGAGGCGGGGGACACTCGTCCTTCGGCAGAAGGAACACCGTTATCCGTTCCTTGTTGAAGAACTGCCGTCACAACACACCGCACACGACCACCAACCACGAGCCATGAAGTGTGAGTGCCTGCAGGCGCAGCTAAGATGGGGGAGTGGGGAAAGGAGGGCTCGTCGCCACCTTCTCAGCAACCACCTCGTGAGACGCCACCAGCCGCTTCTCCTCTTCGTAGAGCACCATTTCCTGGAGGGTGCGACACGACGATGGTGGAGAGCAAGAAGACGTTAGGGCGGTTGCGGGCATGGGTGCGTTGCGGTACCTTGGCCAGGGCCAGATAGAAATCGTTTCGCGAGAGCGGAAACAGCGCTGGGATCGTGCTGAAGAGGTTGGCCTGCTCGTCGTTGCCACGGACACACGCAATTGAAGAGAGGGAGCAGAAGAAGAGAAGAACGAAGCCGTCAACCTAAAGGCGCCAGCAGAGCAGCTTCGAAGAGAGTGAAGAGCGAAACACGAGAAAGAACGAAAGCGGCGGGCGGGGAGAGACCTTGATTTGCTCGACGCTGAGTTTGGGAGGGAACTCGCAGTCGTAGGTGCCCTTGCTGTTGAGCCCCGCGGCGCCGAAGTCGTGGCGCTGTAGCAGGCCCGTGGAGGAGGAGGGCGAGGGCGGGGAAGGCGAGGCAGACGACGGGGGCGAGGGCGAAGATGAGGGGGGCCAGGCCGGCAGCCCCCCGTGATGAGGAGCGCTCTCCCCATCTTCGTCGTGGGACTTGGGGAGCAGGAGGATGACCCTGAGCTTGCAGAACTGGGACGTGTCCGATCGATTTCCGCGCAGAAAATTCATAGCTTGGCCGCCTCTCGAGAGATTGATTTAATCTTTGCTGCGAAGCATCAGCCACGAGGCAGGGTTCACGAAGCCTCCCTTCTCACCTTCGAACTAATATATCAAAATGTTGTTAAGCTTCGCCCCAAGGTAAATCTGCAGCTTCCTTCTCGTCCCTTCTCGTCCAAACGCGGGCACTAAACTGAAAATTAATTGTGTCCGCACCATTTCTGTCCACGTCATCCACCTTCTTAGATTTGATCAAACTTTAAGAAGGCTGCAGCGGAAAGCCCGCTGAAACTTGGCGGCTCGCGGAAATGGATTCTTGGGGTATTAATTAATGGCGACAACGTCCGCAGAAAATTGACAAATGGTAAAGGGCTGCGGTTTGGGGTGCTGCGTGCGAAGGCAGAGAAAAGAAGAGATTCCCTTACGAACGCCAGCGGAGCACCGAGACTTTGCCTTGTCCAGCTTCGGGTGTGACCTAAAAAGCGAGCCGTGGGTTGAAGAAAGGGAAGCAGAGCCGAAGAAGAGCACCACCTTGCGCAAAATAGGGTAAGGCCTCCTTGCTTTTGGATCATGACGAGTCGTTTCTTTTGGGGCGCTGTACGTTGGTTTGTGCTGTGCTGCTGCCGTTCGAAGTCAGTTAGATGATTGAATGGATGCATCTCAAGTCGATGGAATGGGCTAATTGACTTCCATTCCTTCGTTTTCCATTACCACGATGAACATCAATAGGATAAGCAGTTCGGCAAGAGGCAGAAAGATCGAACGAAGAGATCGCATTAATTAGCGAAGGCGAAGCAAAGATCAAGAGGATCATCAAGCACCGAAGAACAACATGTCGAATGCCGACAAGGAAAAGCTGCGAGCACAGAGTGGTGGTCCCCAGTTCAGCAACATGACGGCCGAGCAGCTCGAAGGCGACAGCGAGGACGATGATGAGGACGAGACGGCAGGAGGCGACAAGCCCAAGAGCAAGATCGTCAAAAAGAAGACGGGCGGATCGGGCAGGCGAAGGATCGACATCAAATTCATCGAGAACAAGAGCAGGCGACAAGTTACATTCAGCAGGCGCAAGCGCGGACTCATGAAGAAGGTGCGCCTCTTTCTTTTTGTTTCCATCATTGCCATCATTCATTTCCGCACATTCAGCCTAATCATCATGACATTACTTGACACCTAAATCCCAAACTGACGCCTATTTCCCTCACAGGCGTATGAGTTGACCACGTTGACGGGCACGCAGGCGCTCGTGCTGATCGCCAGCGAGACGGGCCACGTCTACACTTTCGCCACGCCCAAGCTGCAGCCGGTGGTCACGCTGCGCGAGGGCAAGGAGCTCATCCAGTCGTGCCTCAACGCGCCCGACAACAACTACCCTCCGTCGGACTTCATCGCCAACACGTCTGGTTCCTCCTCGGGCGGCGCCCAGGGCGGCGGCGGCGGCGGCAAGGCGGCGGGCGAGTCGCCACCCAGCTCGCCGGTGCAGCAGGCGCAGCCGCCACCACCCTCGAACCACGCGCAAGGGCCGCCGTCCCACCACCCACCGGCCGACTACGCTGCGATGTATGGCGCACACCCCGGGATGCACCCCGGGCACTACGGCATGCCCTCTCATTACCCGCCCGCCGGGGCCTACCCGCACGATCTCTACGCCCAGGGTCTCCCGCCGATGGGTCTCGGCCACCCGCACAACATGGGCGGCAAGTAATAGACCAAGACCACTCCGTCACACAGCACACTCGCACTTCTTACGCCATCGATGTACGGGTCGCGCCGACAACCGCCTTTTTTTGCCTTATTTATTGCGTGTACAAACAACACACCTGTTCGACCTCTCCGCCCCTTCCCCTTTTTGCTATTGTACTTCCTGCAACCGAGCCCCTTATGGTTTCCTAGTTCTGCGAGGTCTGGCGAAGATTGACGGTTGTGTCACAGGAAGCGGAACGACTTGGCCATCGCTTTCGTTCTTTTTCAATCAACCGCGGCCTTTTTGTTGCTTCGTTCTTTGTCGCGTTGTTCGGGGAGGTCGGTCTACACGCGTAGTCTACTGGATGACCGACCATGACACAAGACTGCCGCTGCCCAGAAACAGTTCAGACCAAGGGAGCACAGTTGCTCCGTCCGGTCTGGTCCTCAGCAGTCTGGAGACTACAATCGGTACCTGGCCATTTTTGCAGCAATCAATCCCCATCTCGTCGCGCAGTCTGTGTGACCGTGCTGACAACCTGACCTGGCCGCGGCCTTCGTTCTTTTTGTTATTCTTCTTCAACCGCCCCACACACCGATCGAACTCCACACCTCAGGTCCCCACCATCCGGCAGATTTGTGATCCTGCTCTACCTACCTCAGTAGAATGATCGGAAACACCACCGTGATATGCCTCGTGCTGTTGCTGACCTTGGGGCTCTGTGCGCCGAGCCGAGCTCAACAAAGTACCGTACCTCCTCGCCTTGGCTGTATCCGGCAGCACAGTTTGCGTAAGGCTTCATCATCGACTTCATGTAACGTTCCATCTATCGTGCAGTTGTTGGCGCTACGACTGTGGTGGCCGGAGGCGGCGGCATCTTCCCCGAAGGCCTCATGACTTACTTGACCAGCTACTACCGGGTTCGGCCACGCCCCTCCGCCAAGCCTTTGCCGCCAGCGCAGTCTCGTGATCTGACCTCGTGCTTCATTTTTTTTTAAATAGTTCGTTACAGGTGAGTTCACCATCAGCTTCCAGAACATGGGCAGTCAAGAATCGCTCCAGGCCTTCACCTCCCTCGGAACCCTCGTACGTGGCCTCACCCCCCCTGTTTCCGTCTCTGGTTGTGCGCACCTGTCCAGGCAGTCTTCAAAATCTCAAGAAAAAAAGGAAAAGACCATTTTATTCTTTTGAATTCTAACTGGCTCGTCGACAGGACTACGCGGTAGTCGATGCATCTTCAACGAAGGAGGCGCTCACGGCGGAGAACTTGGCGTTGCTGCCCTTTACCGGACAACCCATCGTTGCCGCCTACAATCTGCCCTCCCTCGCCTCCACTCTCGTACCTTGCCCCCCCCCTCCCTTAGAGTCTCTTGGTGCCCTGTACGCCGGTCGGTGCTGACAACCGCCTTCAGGTGCTGGACGGAGCGACGCTGGGGGCCATCTGGTCGGGCAGTGTGGTGTGGTGGAACGACACGGCCATCCAGACCCTCAACCCAAGCCTCACGCTGCCGCAGGAGCGCATACTGCTGACCTACGCCAGCGACACGTCGTCCGGCATCACCCAGACCTTCACGCGTGCGCTGTCCCTCTTCGACGCTGACTTTGCCGCGGCGTGGAACGCGACGGGCAGCCTCGGTTGGGCCGGCATTGCCGGCATCGCCGGCCACGCCAACAACTCGGGCCGGCCCGGCAAGACCCAGACCGACTATGTCAAGGTGTGAGCCCCTCTGTGCACGTGTGCGATGATTGAGGGGGGGGGACAAGTCTGACCGGCGCATGCCCTCACGCGGAGAACAGAACACGCCCTACAGCATGACGTATTCGACCAAGATCATGGCCGCCAGCAGTGGCGTGCCCTACGCCCAAATGAAAAACAAGGCCGGCACGTCACACCCACCCACCCACTCACCCACCCACATTGTGGTGCTATTGCACGGTTTGCTCATGCCCTTCGTATACGCTCTAATCACCTACAGGTGCGACTGTGGATGCTACGGTTGCCGCCGTGCAATCGGCGATGAACGAGGTCAGCGGCCAGCTCACCTCCGAGTACCTTGGACTGGATGTGCTCGACGGCAGCCTTGCGACGTCGTGGCCCATCTGTATGATCAGCTACGTGGTGACGCGGGCCAACTTCACCACCTCGGACTGCACCTACATCGAGGGGTTGCTTGAATTCTTTGCCTGGTCGCAGCTCAACCAATACGCCATCGACAACTCCCAAAAGCTGGGCTACGCGCCCCTGTCCTTCGGCTACAAGACGTACGTCACGCCGCTCGGTCGCTTCGCTGATCTTCTTGTGTTCGCGATCTAACACGGCACACACGGCACACACGGCACACACCAATGCGCAATTCCAGTAAGTTGATCGACAATCTGGGCCAGATCATCTGCAACAACGAGCGAGCATTCAAGCTGTCGTGGCTCATCGGCGAAGGCCTCAATTTCAACCTGTACACCAAGTGGATGGACAACTACGACAGCGCCAACATCCGGCTGCGCTACTTCCAGGGCGCCACCCCCGTGGCCATCGCCGACATGGCCGCCTGTGCGTTTTGCTTCCCCTCCCCCCACGCTCTGGAACGCAGCTCTCATCTCTGCCCGCGACTCCAACAGATAACGTCGACTTTGGCGGTATCAGCACTCCGCTCAGCGCGGCTCAGCAGGCGGCGCAGCCAGACGTGGTCTCGTTGCCCATCATCGCTTACGCAGCCGGGCCTTCATACAACGTATGGGCTTCACTCCCACCCGCCACCACCACCGCCTCTCTCAAGTCCTTTTTGGCTGACACGATGATCGATGTTGTTGTTGCGCGCAGGTGCCCGAGTTGGTTGGCAAGGAAAAATTGCTGTTCACCTTGTCGGTGGTGGCCGACATCATGCTCGGCATTGTCGACAACTGGAACCACTCGGCCATCCGCGAGCTCAACCCGACTTTGGCTCAGTACCTTCCCGATCAGCCTATCATGGTGGTCACCCCCACGGGCGCGCCAACAGTGATGCTTCTAATGACCGAGGCCCTGAGCCAGGCCAGCGAGTCGTTCAGGAACATCGTACGTGCGCCCCTGTAAGCCCGACCACACGTCATCAGCATCCCGTCGGCTAATTCTCGTGTTCGACTCGCGCCAACCAGGTTGGAGTCGGTGCGAACGTGCATCTCCCCGTGAATGATCTGGGCCGCAACATCAACACGTCGGATCCCTCCTCCTCAATCTTGAACGCGACCTATTCGATGGGCATCTGGCTGAACGAGCAGATGCGACTTCTGCGGACGACGGTATTTGCGGACCTCATCAACCCGGCAGGCAATCGCGTGTCGGCCAACTACGCTTCCCTGGTCTCGGCCGTCGACGATTTCAGCAGCCAGCCCAACGTAACCAATTTCATTCTCGGTGCGTCCACATAGCCTTGGACTATCACGGTAGTGCGTTTATTATTCAGCATTTTCTAATGATCGGCGTGTCACATGCAGGCCCAGGCGCAAACAGCTGGCCCATAGCCACGTATCATCAATTCATGATTCGCCGTTCGACCATGATCGACTGTACCAAGGCCCAGGCGCTTCTCGACTGGCTCTACTGGACCCAGGCCAGCGCCGAGGCGCAAGACTTGGCCATCAAGTACGTCCCAGTCCACACGCGCGCGCGCGCACACACACACACACTGTATCGCCGTATATCATCGCTCACCAAACAACAACACTCACCGGTGATAGAAACTATAATGGTGTGGCTGGCCATTCGAAGCCGGTGAGAGAGCGACTGCTGGACTTCCTCGCCAGCGCGACGTGCGGCGGCGTGGCCGCGAGCTCGCTCCACGACTGCATCGCCAACAGCACCCTGTGCTCGGATCGCGGTCAGTGCGTCGCCGGCGTCTGCCAATGCAACACCGGCTTCGAGGGCGACCTCTGCCAATACGTGACCGTCGAGTCGACCAGCAGCGTGCCGCTCGACATCATCCTCGGCACGGTCATACCCGTGTCCTTAGTCCTGCTCCTATTGCTGGTGTGTCTCGTGGTGGGTCTGGTGCTGTGGGCGCGCCACAACCGGCGCACCGACGACGACTGGGAGGTGGACATGGGCGAGATCGAGTTAGGCGAGCAGCTGGGCGCGGGCGGCTTCGGCGTCGTCAACAAGGCCGTGTGGAAGGGAACCGAAGTGGCGGTGAAAATGATGACCGCCGACGCCAACACCCGCGAACTCGAGCGCAACTTCAAAGAAGAGGTAGGTTCATCCATGTGTAACGCGCCGTGTGGTGCAAGGTTGTTGATTTGCTCACACGCGCATTCACTTTTAGGTGCGCGTCATGACAGCGTTGAGGCACCCCAATGTGGTGCTTTTCATGGCTGCGTGCACCAAGCCACCCAAGATGTGCATCGTAATGGAGTACATGTCGCTCGGGTCCCTCTTCGACGTACGGCCACATCCTCTCTCACCTCCCACCAACGTGCACTAACTCCTGTGCTCCCTTTTTTTAACTCCTGTTAACGATTAACACAGCTGCTGCACAACGAGCTGATCTCGGACATCCCCTTCGTGCTGCGGAACAAGATGGCCTACCAGGCCGCCAAGGGCATGCACTTCCTCCACTCGTCGGGCATCGTGCACCGCGACCTCAAGTCCCTTAATCTGCTGCTCGACAACAAGTGGAACGTCAAGGTCTCCGACTTTGGTCTGACCAAGTTCAAGGAGGAGATGAAGCGCGGCGGAGGCGACAAGGAGATGCAGGGCAGCGTCCACTGGATGGCGCCCGAGATTCTCAACGAGGAGCCGGTCGACTACATGTTGGCCGATATCTACAGCTTCGGCATCATCCTCTGGGAATTGGCCACGCGTCAACAGCCCTACTTCGGACTAAGGTGCGTGCGTGCGTGCAGTGTTTATATTCTCATGTCGCCGTCGTCCCTGGTTTCGCTTGCGCGTTTTCCTGATCTGAACTATGTGTGCGTGTAGTCCGGCGGCGGTGGCGGTGGCGGTGATTCGGGATGGAGCGCGGCCCCAGCTGCCGGAAAACTCCGACGAAGAGGGGACCATGGCCGTCCCGTCCGAGTTCCTGGATCTTATGAAAACCTGCTGGCATCAGGACCCCACCATTCGTCCCTCTTTCCTCGTACGCGCTTGTCCACACAACACACACAACACACACCGCGCAATACACTTGCCACAACTCATATTGCGTAACAGGAGGCGATGACCAGGCTGAGCACCCTCGGAGGCGACACGGGCCTGTCGTCCATGGGCAAGACCACCACGTCGTCCTCATCCGGCACGGGCGACCACACCAACAACTCCAAGTTCGAATCCTGGACTCTGCCGTCCATCAGCAATGGCGGCTCCTCCTCCTCTTCTGGTGCGTATCTCACCGTGTGCGGTGGTGTGTGCGTGTGCGGTGGTATGCGTGGTGCTTGGCTTACCCGTGAATTTTAGGGAGGGACGGATCGGCGGCGGCGGCGGCAGCGGCTGGAGCCGCCGGCGTGCGGCCGCCCGAGGGCGAGGTGACGATCGTGTTCTCCGACATCACGCGCGCGGCTTCGCTCTGGGAATTCTGCGCCGAGGCCATGCGCGATGCCACGCTCCTCCACAACCAGGCCCTGCGCGCCCTGCTCAAGAAGCACCGTGGCTACGAGGTCCTCTTCGCCAGGTCCGTCATCCCGCTACCGCGCCCCTTGCCCCTGTCCCCCGCTAACAACAATGACGGCGCGTGCGTGTTGCGTGTCGTGTGTCGTGTGGCGCCACACAGGGACAGGAACAGCGGCGAGGGTTCGTTCTGCATGGCCTTCCAGCACACGAGCGACGCCGTGCACTGGTGTATGGAGGCGCAGAAGGCGCTGGTGGACCTCGAGTGGCCCGCCACCCTGCTCGAGCACCCGGGCGCTGCCGAGGAGTGGAACGACGGCGACGACACGGTGCTCTACAAGGGCCTGCGGGTGCGGATGGGCGTGCACGCGGGCGAAGCCCGCACCAGGCGCGACGCAATGACCCGCCGCGTTGAGTACAGCGGACCTGTGGTCAACGCCGCCGCGCGCATCACGGCCATGACCCATGGCGGCCAGGTCAGCCTCATCCCACAGCACCTCTCTCACCTCACTTCTTCGCCTCTGCGTTGCCCTGACGTGTTTTTTCCCAGATCCTCCTGTCGCACACGGCACACGCCAAGCTGAAGGACTCGGAGCTCATGCAGCAGGCCACGCGCATCGTGTGCCTCGGCAAGTTTGAAATGCCCGATGCCCCGAGCGGTACGTTCCTGCCGACCGTGTGCGGTGGTGCGTGTGCGTGCGCGCGTGTGGTGGTGCTGACTGAGGCATCACAGGCGCCAAGCTGTACGAGCTCAAGCCGCCTGGGCTGGAGGGTCGCTTCTTCGGCGGCGTCACGCGCGGTCCCGACGCCGAGCTGAGCCCGTCGTCGGGCACCATGTCGAAGCGCAGCGGCGACCACCCGGGCGACGCGGACGACGACGAGCAGTCGGTCAAGAGCCACAAGACCAATGGCAGCGCCGACACGGACGACAACGAGCTGCAGACCGCGGTGGGTGAGGGCATGCTGTTCAAGGAGGACAACTACCTCACCTCGGCCAACCTCTGCCGCTGGGTCATCGACTACAAGGAGATCGCGCTCGGCAAGCAGGTACGCGAAATTTCATCCTTTTCGTGTGTGTCGTGTCGTGTTGCGTGTGTGCGGTGGCGGCAGACGTGCTGACACACAACACACGACAACGCACGCGCAGTTGGGCATGGGCTCGTATGGCGTAGTGTGGCGCGGCAAGTGGAAGGGCGTCGACGTGGCGGTGAAGCGGTTCATCAAGCAGAAGCTGGAGGAGCGACGCATGCTCGAGTTCAGGGCCGAGATGGCCTTCCTCGCCGAGCTGCACCATCCCAACATCGTCCTCTTCATCGGTACGCGTGTCGTGTGTGTCGTGTCGTGTCGTGTGTCATGTGCGGTTGCTGATGTGTCCGCACAAAACAGGAGCCTGCGTGAAGCGACCCAATCTGTGCATCGTGACCGAGTTCGTGAAGCAGGGAAGCCTGCGCGACCTGCTGGCCGACAGCAGCGTGAAGCTGACCTGGCGCCACAAGGCCAAGATGCTGCGCAGCGCGGCCCTGGGCATCAACTACCTCCACTCGCTCCAGCCCGTCATCATCCACCGCGACCTCAAGCCCTCCAACCTGCTCGTCGACGAGAACCTCAACGTCAAGGTCGCCGACTTCGGCTTCGCCCGCATCAAGGAGGAGAACGCCACCATGACTCGCTGCGGCACTCCCTGCTGGACCGGTACGTGTGTCGTGCGTGTCGTGCGTGTCGTGCGGTGCGCTGACGTTTCCATTGCGCCACGTGCAGCGCCGGAGGTGATTCGCGGTGAGAAGTATTCGGAGAAGGCCGACGTGTTCTCGTTCGGCGTGGTGATGTGGGAGGTTCTCACGCGCAAGCAGCCCTTCGCCGGGCGCAACTTCATGGGCGTGTCGCTCGACGTGCTCGAGGGCCGCCGGCCGGCAGTGCCCGCCGACTGCGCGCCGGCCTTCAAGAAGCTCATGAAGCGCTGCTGGCACGCCCAGGCCGACAAGCGACCGTCCATGGAGGACGTTATCGCCCAGCTCGACCTCATGGTGGGCGACCGCGATGACGACCGCGCCTTCGACGCCAGCAACGGCGCCATCGGCACAGTGTAATTACTAATTACTCTTTTCGATCAATGTACACTAACTCCATTCAACCAAACCCAACACACACACAACACACACACAACTCACACACGACAGAGGTGAGGAATGAGAAGCACAAGGGTGTCTTTATTTCAGCCGTGGGTGTGTGGTGATACTACTTGGTTGGGGTGGAACCCGGGCTGGAGGGATAGGGTAGAGTGGGGGGGGGAACGAAAGAAGAGTGTCCCGCAGTGGCGCCTCCGGCAGGTTAGATGCCGCCGATGCCGCCGCCGCCACCGAGAGCGCCGCGGATGAGCTCGAGGATCTGGTTGAGCAGGTCGATGAGGGCCGGCGGCAGGTTGCCGTTGAGCAGGCCGGCGATGGCGCAGAGCAGGTTGCCCAGCAGGTTGCCGGGGCCGGGGATGGCGGTGATGTCCAGCACGATGGTGTCGAGGTGGATCACGAGGCCCAGCAGATTGAGATCTAGAGGGCCGAGCACGAGGTGGAGGATCGGGCAAGAGTCGTTGGCCTGCTGGAGGTCGACCACCATGTCCACCAGGCCGAAGTCGAGGCCATTGAGGACGAGGTTGGCGACGGCAATGAGTTGGCCTTCGCGGTGCTCGAACCGAACAATGTCGAGGCTGCCTGCCACCTGCTGGATGGCCTGGCCGGACGGGCCAGAGCCTCCGGCAGGGCTCATGAAGCCGCTCACATCCACGACGAGCTGGCCCGAAGCGGCGTTGATCAGAGCGAGACTGAGCAGGAAGACTGCGAGAGCAAACTGGATCTTCATGGTTGGTTGGTGTTGTTGTTGGGGTAGTGCGAGCTTGTCGAGGTTGTTGGTTTGTTGGGTGTTTGAAGAAGGTCGGAGTTCTGCCCATTTATACCTGTCAAGCCAGACCCGGCGGTCCGGGGGTGGGCATCAAGAATGTGTGGAGCAGAGGGAACATCAGAGAACGGCACGACGAGCCCTCACGGCCAGGGAGAAGGTGGGGTTGCAGGCGCCCTCCAGTGAGTTTTTAATTTTTAAAGACCCCTTTTATGTTGTTAAAAGTCTGATCTGATTGGCCCCAGTCGATAAAAAGCACCAAAGATCGCTATGAAGGTGCCGATAAGGGCAAGGAATCGCGGTGTTGCCGACCTAATCTTGCTGTACATGTACCTGCCGCTTAGCCCTCGAAAGACAGCCACGGCCGACCGATGGCGGGCACTTTTCAGCTCTGGCTGGCCCCTTCTTGTGCTCCCAGCCAGGCCAAGGATGAACGACCATGAACTCCTCTCCAGTTTCCAGACCGATCTGAAACCGTGTGTGTGTTCAACACTTGCGCAAAGCGTGGGCTCGAGCCTCGCCTCAGCGTTGCAGACCAGGCATGTTTATTGGCCCCGAGTGTTGGGACGCGCCACTTGGCCCACGAAGACGGGGCAGTGGAGCAGGGCGTGGTAGATGGCGAACACGAACGGTCGGTCCACCACGAACTGCTCCTCCGATCTCGCTGCCTTTCGTTTGCGCCGCACCACGACGGCCGTCGCCGCAGCAGCCTCGGTGCCCTCTTCGTCCACTTTGATGAAGGTCTTGTGGATCACCTGGTCTATCCGCAGCTCCTTCCTGCGTTGGCGAAGAGAGAAGTACGTGGTCAGTGGTTTGTGCCTGTGCGCCGGGGCGAGTGCGCGGTGTGTGCGGTACCCAGCGGCGTCGGTGGTGGTGAGGGCCGAGAAATCGGCGCTCATGCCGAAGGGGTCCGTCACCCCGAGGGACTGAAGCACGGAGGAGAGCTCGAACTCGGCGTTGATCTCAAACCGGGGCAGGGCCAGCTCCACCGGCTTCACGGAAAGCTGCTCGTACTGCCCCCTCAGTCCGACCAGAGACGCGTGAACGTTGAACAGGGCCTCGACCGAGTTGTCGTGAGGCAGCAGTATGAGCATCCGCAGGTGGGAGTCCTTGTAGGGCAGGCTCACTGCGGCGTGGGTCTTGAAGCTGGCGTGGGCCAGGTTGGATGACTGTCGCATCATCTGCACCTGCAGATCACCACCGCCTCCGAGCGTATGGAACGGCGCGGCGTTGGTGTTCTGGTGCTTGAACTTGTGCTGCCACACGGCCTTGAAGTGAATCGCGTTGGTCACGATCAGGCGAGTGTCGGGTGTAACAGAGCTGAAACCAACAGCAAGGTTGTAGTGAGCTAACCAATCTGATGTCAAGAACGAGTCAACTCGTACCCAGCCGCTAGGAGGTGGTTGATCTTGTGGTTGGTCTTCTCCGCCACCCATCCGTTGATCCGGGAGCGAACGGCGTCGCCCTGGGCGAAGTCCACGTTGCGCGCCTTGGCCACCAGCTCAGCCGCCCGTGCGACGAAGGCCGGGTCGATAGGAAGCTTCGAGTCAACCCACAGTGCGTTGGCCACCGCCAGCTGCGCCTCTCCGTCCCTCAATGCCTGCAGTGATCACAAAAGTGAGCTAAGGCCAACCCGGGTCGGTCTTGGTGGTGCGTAGTACCGCGGCGAGGGAGGCCATGTCGGCGTGGACTTGCTCCTGGCTCGCGTCAGGGCCATAGCCCACTGCCAGGCGGAGCTGGGCCGCGGTCTGCTCGGCGGCGCCCTCCAGCGCGAGAGCCAGGGCCAGTTGGACGCCGAGCGGAGAGATGAGAACGTCCTTGTCAACGTGGCAATTGTGCGGCACCAACTCGGACAGCAGGTTCGTCGTTAGCTTCAGGCCGGCGTCGCTGATCGCGGTTCCGGCGGCAGTGGAGGTGGACCTGTCCATGTCTTTGCTGAGTAGTTGGAGTTGTTGAAAATGTAGTCGGTCGGGCTTATTTATTCCGCCGGGAAAGAAAAATGCACAAAATGTGCTTCGGTGATCCCGAAACGTGTTCGGGTGATGATTTCCCTTTTATTTTCTGCTCTGCCTAAATTGTGAAAGATTAAAAATATGGCCATATTTTCTTTCCCATTTCTCGGGGCAGGTTTGAATTTAGAAGCCTGCAAGATCGAGATCCCATCTCATTTGGGCGAGGCTTCTCCTGACACCCAAGCGATTTGGAAGGAGTAAAGGGTGTGGAACTAATAACGATGGAGTCCTCCGGCGCGACTAGAGAATTGGTAGCAGGCAAAAAGGACGCGACCGGGGCGGCGTCGTCATCTTCCCCCTCGCCATCATCAACGAACGTGTCTACATCGATTTCAGCCACGGCTGCTGCCAGTGCGAAGGAAGCTCAGGCAAAGTCATCGCCCTCCTCCAAATCCATTGTGCACCCGGCCGGGAAGGGGCAAGCTACCGTCAGCGGGATACTCAAGGGCTGCGAAGTGTTCATCAATCCCGCTCTCGACATCGAACAGATGGATCGGGTACGCAGCGCCGCATCCCTTTCCCTTTCCTTTTCCCCTTCCGCTACGCTCCTCACTCGCAACCATCCCCACAAACTGTTTAACAGTATCGTAAGTTGGTACGTGAGCACGGCGGAGGAGTGCAGTACTACTTTGAGGTCAGCAAGACGACCCACGTCATCACCGCCGATCTGGCCCACTTTGCCGACCTGCCCGCCGCCCGTGAAGCCGGCATCCTCCTCGTCACGGTACCGTCTCTCTGCCCGCGATCTGCCTTTCGTGTGATTCAGCCGTGTGTGTGTTTGTGTGTGTGTGTGGTGTCTTTATCATCCGGCGCGTCTCACGTTGATTCCCTTCAGCCCCTTTGGTTGGAGAACTCGGTCACCTTCGGCGAACGGGAGGACGAGGAATTCTACTCGCCCGATCCCAGGAAGTTCTTCTCCGGCCTGTGCATTTGCTCCTCCCAGGTACGGCTCACCTCGCCCTCCACTCGGCTCGCTACGTACTACGGCAGTCACAAACGGCTGGTTATTATTATTTCTTTATTTATGTCTTTATTTATCCCTTTTTTGGCGTGTGTACAACCGTGGTGTGATTGTAGATAGCCGCGGAGGAGCGGGACATGATGTTCGCCGGCGTGGTGGCCTTTGGTGGTCGCGTCTCTGCACGCCTTAACAACAGATGCACGCACCTCATCATAAACAAACCAGCTGCGGGCGTACGTTGCTCCACCGCCCCCGTGACATCGTCCAGAACGCACCTCCTGATGCTCCATCTTGCTTGCTTCCGTCAAATGATTCACATTGACATTACAGGCCAAGTACGAATGGGCACGCAAGCACGGAGGAATCAAGATCGTGATGCCCAAGTGGTACAACAACTCGCTCATGTACGTTCGCACTCACCCCCTTTCCGCACTTATGCGCCCACATAAACTAAGAACCAATTTACACCCCTACGCTCACGCCTCTGAACCCAGGTTTCGAAGGAGAGAGAAGGAGACAGAACACCTGGTGCCAGCTGAACAGGCGATCAAGAACTTGCCAGCGGCCGCTACCGCCACCGTCTCGCGCCAAGAGCAAGCTAAAAAGGAGGCCGAAGGCAACAAGAGGGGCGGAGAAAGGAAGCCAGCTGCCGACAAAATGGAGCGAGATGACAACGAGGGGGAGGCGGCGGAAGCGGAGGCGAAGGGCGATCAAGATGGCATGGAGATGATGAGCCAGTCCGAGGTCAGCCACTCGGCGAAGTGGACGAAGCCGCGGGAAGACCGGGAGGACGAAGGCTCGGAGGAGAACGCCAACGAAAGCAAGGACGAGTTCAGCCTCATGCTGGACCACCTGCCGCGCAACAAACGCGCTCGTGACGAAGACGACGAAGGTGACGAGGAAGATAAGAAGCAGGCGAAGGTGCGGAAGACCACTGTCGAGAAGAAAAGCGACGGCGAAGGCGAAGACAAAGGCGAAGAAGAAGAGGAGGGCAAAGGGGATGGAGAGGCCGAGGAGGAGGATCTGGAGGCCGAGGCCGAAGAATGGCAAGAAGGGGCCACCACCACTACCACCGAGGGCAAGGTCCCCACTCGGCCCGAGGACATGGAAGAGGAAATCAAGACCTATATCCGCAAGAACGGTATCGGCGCGTGCGCTTGTTTGTCGTGTGTGTGTCGTGTGTGTGTGTGTGTGTGTGTGTGTGGTTCGACATCTTCTCAATTCTTTCCTCCAACGCAGCGCACCGCGTAAGTGCGAGGGAGATCCGTCTCAAATTCAAGATGGGCCATCCGAGGGCGAAGCGTCTACTCAACGAGGTGATCCAGGAGATGAAGAAGGAGCTCAAGAAGCACGCCAAGAAGCGACAGTCCTCCAAAGACGACGAAAAGGCGTCGACGTCAGCCGACACGAAGGTGGAGTCCGGCAAGCAGGAGAAAGAGGCGCTGAAGAAGAAGACAGTGACCACGCCGAGCAAGGCGGCGACCGTGGCAGTGAAGGAGGACGTCGGGCCGAAGGTGCCGAAGGATCAGCTGATGAAGGGCATGTGCGTCTTGCTCGTCGATCTCCCGACGTCGCGCTACCGCGACGCCATGGAGGCCGTGCGTGAGATGGGCGGCACCACCCACCGCGGCCTAGCCGACGCGTGCAAGATCGAAGGTGTGCAGTGGAGCAAGGCCGCCGCGACCAACATCACCCACGTCCTCTACCTGCAGTCCAAGCCCGCCATCGACGCTCTGGTATGTCCGCACATGCATCGATGATCGATCACACACCACAAATCAGAGAGAGAGATGAGTGTCGTATGTCGTTTATCTCAACTCATGCTCAACCGTACACTGCAGAGGAAGAAGATGGCGCTCCATGGGCTCGCCGACGTGCAGGAGGTGTCGATCGAGTGGATTCAGTGGTGCGATGTCCACGTCCGCCTGTTCCCGCCGGCGATCTCGCCGCTGTTCCAACCGTTGCCGCACAACCCCGTACCAGGCATGGACGAGCTGGTACCAGTCATCCCCCTCTCCTCCTCTCCCTCTTCATTTGAGCTGCGATTGTCCATCGTTCGGCCATGGCTCACCGAATGATGTGACAGATCATTTCGCAATCGAACACGCGAGGGTGGGAGCGGGAAGAGATCGTGGCGCTGATCTCGAAGATGGGTGCCAAGTACAACCGCAGCATGCCGAACGAGCCCAACGTCATCCTCGTCATTGCGACGTATGTAACGTGATACCCCCCCACCCGTTAGATGAGCGCATGGCGCTCACCACCACTCGTATCAAACGCATCAGAGCTGACGCGGGCGCGGCCAAGAGTGAAAAGGTGGTCATGGCCAAGGAGTGGGGCGTACCGATCGTCACCAAGGTACACCGCCACACGCCGCATGCGCCTAAATCGAGAAATGCGCCGTGCGCGGTGGGCTAAAGGCGACTGTTGCTGGTGGCGCTCAATAGGAGTGGCTCTACGATTGCGCGCGTAAATGGCGCCGCATCGACCCAGCAGCCGAGGGCTACGTAGTCTCGCTGGAGGGCCTCGAAGAAGGCGGCAAAGAGGCGGCCTCCAAGCCTGAGTCCGCCACCAGCGCAGGTACTTGGCACAACACGACACACACGACACACACGACACACCATCCAGACACCCTGTGGTCTAACCCTTGTGCGAACAGAAGGGAAGAACATGGACAAGGACAAGAAAAAGAGCAAGAACGAGGACGAGAAGGAGAAGAAGGGAGGGAAGAGCGGTAGCATCAAGGAACGGCGGGAGGGAGCCGGCGAGGAAGAGCTCGAAGAAGATGAGGAGCACGACGACCGTAAGGGCGATGACAAGGACGAGTACGAGGAAAAGAGCCGCGGCAGCGGTAGCAAGAAAGCAGCGTCGCGCACCGTGTCCACCACGAAGCGCTGCATCCAGTGCGGGGCCACAAAGACGCCGTGCTGGCGCAAGGGGGCCGACGGCGAGCGGTCGCTGTGCAACGCCTGCGGGCTCAAGTTCTCAGCCGAGCTGCGACGCAGGTCCAACAAGCACGACACGCGCAAGCGCAAGCACGACGGCGGCGCGCTGGACGACCTGGACGACGACGACGACATTGACGACCTCCGTGCGCGAGCCAGCAAGCGACGCAGCCTGACGGCGAGCGGCGGCGGAACTGCGATGGACGATGGCGATGAGGACAGCCTCGATACCGTGCAGCGGCGGGTGCGGCGGATGATGGCCTCGCAGGACGCCAAGGGCCGCTACCACTTCGCCTTCTCCTGCCTCTCCAAGCCAGTCACCGCCCAGCTCAAGCGGATCGTCACCAAGCTCGGCGGCACCTACAGCGAATTGTGGGAGCCCGGTGTCACCACGCATCTCGTCCTGGTACGCCCTCTCCTCCCCTCTTCTTTGTGTCACACGCACGCAATGCGACCTACGTTCGTGTTGAGCTGACAGCCGGCTGGGTGCAGGGCACGCTCCGTCGCACGGAGAAGATGTTGTGCGCGTGCGCCTCTGGAAGCTGGGTCCTTCAGCCCTCCTACCTGTACGCCCCAATTCTCTTCGATTGAGTGGGCGATATCGCCACGACGTACACCTCACTATCGGCGCCGATGTGGATCGATAGGATGAAGTCGGATAAGAAGGGCCGATTCCTGCGCGAGGAAGAGCACGAGTGGTACGACGAAGAGTGGGACGACGAGCAGGAGAAGCGGATCTGGGCTGCCTGCATGCGTCGCCACCGGCTGAACCTGCTCGAGTACGGCTCGCCGTCCTCCTCTTATACGCCGCCCTCGTCCCTCCTCCTGAGGACTGACAGTCAGTCACATTGCAATTCCTCGCAATGGCAGAACGGGCAAGCGCGCGTTCGAAGGCTGGGAGTTCCACCTCGTGGGTGACACCGAGCCCACGCCCGACATCATGGCCAAGATCATCGAGTCAGGTACCTGCATCTTATCTATACTGGCGTCTCTGCCTCGGTCCACACTATTATTAGTATTGACCTGTGAATGGCGCAGGTGGCGGCAAGCTGATATCTACGCGGTCTCTCGTAAAGATCAAGAAGCACAAGGTAAAGCACACACACAACATAACACAACACGAACACACACACACACACACACACACACACACACACACACACACACACACACACACACACGAATACACACCATTCGCCTGTGTGCTAAATAGAAGGATTTGCAGGCGCATCGGTATGGTCTGGTGGGCGCCAACGCCGAGAAGAAGGCGGTGCGTAGGCTGACCGAGGTGGGTCTTCCGTGCGTTGACTCAATCTACCTCGCCACCTTCCTGTGCGACCGCCATGCGCCTGCCGTGGTACTTTCTTCCTCCGCTTGCGTGTGCGTGAGCAGTGGGGCTCGTGCGGTGTGTCTCACGAACGTGCTTTCGTAACTGCAGGAGGATTTCTACATCTGAGCTGACCACCCAGAAGAAACCCCAGTCAACCACCCATGTGCACAACAACCTTCTACTACATTCCAAGAAACTCACCTCTATCCTATCGTACACAGCACACAGCATTAGGAAAAAAAGGGCAATCCTGTTTACTACAGGCTCGCTCGACGCATCCGCGGGTGCTTCTGGTGTGTTCTCCTCGTTTTCCCTTTGCTCCGCTGGCTCGTTCTTCTCTTCCTGCTCTTCTTCCTCGTTCCCTCTCGTCGTCGTCTCTTCTTCGTTCTTTGCGCCGTCTGGCCGGCGAGCCGTCGGCGTGAGTGTCGAGCTCGTCCACAGGCGGCCGCTGCTGGTCAGGCCAGCGTCGCCTCGACCGCCGCCTCCGCTCGCGGCTTCGCAGCTCTCGGCCCGCATCCGACGACGTTCCTCGCGGGCGACGCGCGCCACGCTGAGCTTCATGGCCTCGAGCCACTTGCCCGTGGCGAAGTACGCCTCGGCGAAGAGGTAGTACTTGCGGACCACCTGCTTACGCGGCGACACGGCGCCGCCGCTTCCGCGTGTGGCCTCCCTGCACGTGATCACGAGACACGTTCGCACTGCGGCGGCGGCGAGGGGCGGCAGTCAGCTTCAGCTTGGCGGAGGAGTGAGCGCAACACCAAGGTACGCGCGCGCGCGTACTCTCAAACTCGGGGTTGGTGTAGCGCTCCTCGAGGGACAGCTTGGCGTTCAACAGGTCGATCTTGCCCAGCAGCTTGGTCTGTCACGAACAACAACATCAGCAGCAAGCTCCATCATCGCCATCACATCAACGAGGACGGTGCGTGGCGTACACTGTCGGCAGCGCGGTAGAAGAGCTTGGCGTTCTTGAGGATGAACCACCGCTGCTTCCACGTCTTCCACTGCCCGCCTGCACCAACGAGAGAGGCCACCGCGTCAGCACGGCCACCACCCTTTTAGGGGCTGCCAAGGGGAAGAGGAAGGTACCCTCCTTGAAGAGAAGACCGTCCCTCTCGGCCGGGCCTTCAGCATCGGCGGGGTCGAGCAGGGCACCCTCCTGCTCGGCGGCCGGTTCGGCGCTGACCAGCTTGAAGATGTTGGCCAGCGAGTGGGTCCGCAGACGGCCCACCAGCGTCGGCCGCCGCTCCCTTTGCTCGGCCGCAGCGGTTCCGCTCGCCTTCTTTTCGTCGCTTTCGTTATTTGTTGTTCTAGTTCCGTCCGCGGTCCGCAGCGTCACCTTCTTTTTCTGCTTCGTTCTTTTGGCGCCAGCCCCCTTAACTCGTGGTTCATCTTCCGCGCTCGCCTTCTTCTCCTCGTTTTCCCCTTCCCTCGCGTTGTCGGTCTCAATAGTACCCGACCCAGCACGCAGCGGCGAAGAGTACCCGGCCTGTGTTCCTTCTTCCTCGCTGTTACCTTCACCTTTGTCGTTCACCGTATCTTCCTTCTCCGCTCGCGTGGCTTCAGTGTCCTCCTTCTCCCTCTTCGCGTCGCGGCCTTCGGCTGCAGGGTCGGTGGCCACCGGTTCGCCTTCATCAACTTTGGCCTCAGGTTTCTGCTGTTGTTGGTTCGTATTGTTGGAGGAGAACAGAGCCGTGAGCTTGCGCACCAGCGAGGTCATCTTCTGTTCTCTTCTCCTCTGCCGCGGGTGGGGTTGAGGGAACAACTGGGCCAGTCAGCTTGGGGACAACGCACGCTACGTCTGTTTGTGCGCCGTACCATTTGCGTGCGGAGTTGTGTGTAATTTCATTCCACGATCTCCTTCACTATTGGCCCTTGCTCTCTTTAAATCGGTCTTGTGTGTGGAGTTGGCGTCAGACGCAGCGGCCAGCGACTCTCCCGACATTGGGGACAAAGAGTGACTCTGGCCGAGACGGTCACCGGTGGACACACCACCGGGGAGCCTGCAGCGGACTGCTTCGTAATTGTTGTGGGCACGCGGTGGTGTTCGTCACCAGAGGGAAAAAAGAAGTAAAATAAAAGTGAAAAAATTAAGAAAAATAGAGAGAAAAAACAACGACTAGTGTGGAGAAGGATGGGGTTCACGGCGATTACGACGGAGGTGAAGGAAGGCGTGCTCATCCTGCGACTGAACAGGCCCTCGCGCAAGAATGCTTTCAATCACGAGCAGTACGAGGAATGCATCGTCGCCCTGGCCCAAGCCGCAAAGGATGAAAACGTTCGCGCTGTGGTATGGCCATCCTCTCTCAATACTACGCACATAATCGGTTTTCCGTTCCCCCCCTCTGCAATTCCTCAAATCAATCTCTTCCGGGCACAGCTGTTTACGGGTGCGGGCGACTACTTCAGCAGCGGCAACGACCTCGCCAACTTCCTGCGCGCCGACTCCACCGACACCACACCGGCCAAGGGTTCGTAGGCTCTCACACCTCTTCCTCCGCTCCTTCACCACTTCCTTCCATGTGTGGCACTGCGCCCTGTGAGAGCTCACTCTCCCTCTCGGCGGGCCGTCTCCACAGACCTCCTGACGCGCTTCGTGAACGCGTTCATCCTCTTCCCCAAGCCGATCGTTGCCGCGGTCAACGGTCCCGCCGTGGGTACGTGCGCGCACTCTCCCTCTCCTCTGGCTTCTCGTGGCGCGTGCGCTGACAATGAAGTCTCGGCCTGCCAGGCATCGCCGCCACGATTCTGGGGCACTGCGACCTCGTCTACGGCTCTGAAACGTGCGTTTGTGTGACGCGCTGGCCGCGCTGGTCGTGATGCCCTGGTGGTGGGTAGGTGGGTGGGTGGTGGTCGTGGTGGTGGTGGTTGGTCTGACAAAGAAGTGTGAAAATGGCGCGCAGATGCTCGCTGCACACGCCGTTCATGCAGCTGGCGCAGAGTCCCGAGGCCTGCTCGTCTCTCCTTTTCCCCGAATCGATGGGCGCCCTCAAGGTACAATCGCGCACGCACGACCGCACACACCGCCGGGTTGCATGCCCCTCCCCCCCGCTTACATCTGCCTCGTCGGCACACACCAGGCCAACGAGATGCTGCTCCTGGGCAAAAAGTTCTCCGCCCGTGAGGCGCTCAAGGCCAACCTCCTCAACGAGGTCTTCACCGAGAAGGGCGACCAGTTTACCGAAAAGGTTGCACTTCCCACTGTGACCACCCACCACCCACCCACCACCACAGGGCATCGACTCACGCACATGAGCAGGTCTTCGCCATCGCACGCCAGCTCGCATCGTATCCTCCCGAGGCCGTGCAGCTGTCCAAGCGGGTACCCCAATTTCCCTCTTCTTGTTGTTCTTCCAGAGGGGCATTGCGAGCGTGCTGGCCTGCGCACTCACTCGCGCGAAACATGGCGTTGTCTTATCTTCCAGTTGATCCGCAACAACCGGCGCCTCGCCCTGCTCGATGCCGTCAACAAGGAGGAGGTCGAACTGCTTGGCGAACGGTTCGTCTTCTCCTTCCCTTCCCTTCCCTTTCCCTCTTTCCAGTCTTGGTCGAGCCTCGCATCTCATCTGGTGTGTGTCGTGTGTGTCGTGTGTGTCGTGTGTGTCGTGTGTGTCGTGTGTATGTGTGTGTGTGTGTCTTGTGTCGTGTGGTATGTGGGTCGGTGCACAGGTGGGTGTCGGCCGAGTGTATCCAGGCCGTCATGAACTTCATGTCCCGTCGACAGAAGGCCAGCCTCTGATGGGGCGTGACTTGTGTGCCAAAAGACATACCACCCCAGGTCAGGTGTGTCGCTGGATATGGAAATTGATCAGGGCTCTAAGGCCTTTAGAGCTTCTGTACAACACCCCAACATGTTGTTTGATAGGTCAAGTGGTGAACGTTGTTGTTTGTGGAAGGTGGCCAGCCCACGAGAGGTTCGTGTGGGCCTTTTGGGCGGAGAACAGGACAGCAGGGTCCCAGCGAATGGGGACCACAGGACCAACACAACAACGGTAATGAAGCCGCAATAAACGCAAAATAATAAACGAAAGGGCTGTGTGTGGAGAACGCCTGTGGAGGAAAGAAGAGAAGCCAAGAAGGGAAGAGATTCTCTCGACTCATACGAAAGCAAAGGTTGCAAGGGGTTGCCGCTCGATCGAGAATTAAAAATCAATACATTATTCTTTTTAATTTGTAGAACGGAAATTGGGTTCCCCTCGGTTCGGCGATGCTCCAGAGGCGGATCTCGCAGAGGAGGGACAGCAGCCAGAGGGGCAGGGGCGGGTCACGCACCTCGCCGGGTGGCCCCTCTCGGTCGAGCCACCGGCTTTCGGTCTATGAGCTGCCCCCTGCCGGCGACAAGGATCCCCTCCAATTCAAAATCGTACGGCATCCCCTTCTCCTCAATAGAAAGAAATGGTTTTGCATGCAACCTCATCATCCTCGCCGCGATGTGCCATCCCTCGTCTTCTCGTTATTATTTATAATCAGAAAATACTAAACATTATGATTTTATAATAATATGTTTACCATATTTGCGTGTGCGCGTGTTCTCCGCTGCAGTTGGTGATGGGCGCGGCAGAAACGGACAAGACGCAGCTGCTCATTCAGTACGTGGTGCCGGCTGCTGCGGCCTCCTCTTCCTCGTCGGATGCCGCCGCTTCGGCTGCCAGCTCCAAGGACGATCAGCTCGGTGCGTTGCTCACACTGCTCCATCCTCTAGACACGCACCACCGCACACGCACACGCACACGCACCACCGCACACACCCACAACCATTGCGTGAGCTCACTTTTTTTTTTGTGCACAGACGTGTGCTGCAGCTGGCGTAAGCGGGTGACGATCGAAGGAGTGGACTTCATACTCGACTTGAGGGACATCCCCAGCGGCGACTCGGCCACGTCGTCCTTCATCGACCTGGTTCGTCCCTGCACGCTGTTTTGTGTGCCGCGGTGGTGTGCGGTGGTGTGCGGTGGTGTGCGGTGGTGTGCGGTGGTGTGCGGTGGTGTGCGGTGGTGTGCGGTGGTGTGCGGTGGTGGTTGGCTGATCTGAGATTTGCAACCGGACAGGACATCAAAGAGGCGGACGGAGTGATGATCATGTATAGCGTGGCTTCGACCCCATCGCTGCAGGAGGCGGTGCAGATGAAGGGGTACGTCACCCGCAAGCGTTTCGAGCGCGAGATGGAGCAAACGGAGAGCAACGCCTCCATCATCCCCCTCATCCTCGTCGGGGTGGACCACGGCATCAAGAAGCGCGAGATTCCCTGGGAAGACGGTACTGCCACACAACACACACACACACAACACACACACACACAACACACACACACACACACACACGAGGAGTGGCCTCAATGATCGACGGTGGTGCAGGCAAGGAGGTGGCGCTCAGCTGGCAGTGTCCGTTCGCCGAGATTACGCGGGACCAGACCAAGATCAGCAAAAGCTTCGAGGAGCTGGTCAAGGAGATCTATCGGTACGGCCGCACCCTGTCTCCGCTGTTCCCTGCACCCTCTCCCCTAGTCTCATGGTCTGCATGTCGTGCGTGGTTCGTGTGCAGATACAAGTTCACTCCGGCTGGTCAGCCTGTGCTCACGCCGGCGATGAAGGAAGCGAAGAAGGCCGCGTTCAGGTACACGCGTGCGGATGCGCCCGATCTGCAGTTCGTGCCGGGCGGCGAGGAAGACGTGCAGCCTCGCATCAAGGCCGCCTCCCTCGAGCGACTGGTCGAGCGATTGACCTACGACAAGTATCCCTGTACGCACATGCATACGACCGCACACACCCCCGTGTCCGATCACACACGCTCCACCGCACACGCGGCGCTCACACAAGCCCTTTTCAACCGCTCCAGATCCGACGCTCTCGCGCACGTTCCTGCTGATGTACCGCCACTACACGACGGGCCAGAAGCTGATGACCCTCCTCGTCGAGCGCTTCACGCTGCCCCCGCCCGCGGGCAACGTATTGGCCCAGGAGGAGTGGAAGCAACGCGTGCAGACCCCCATTCGTCTCAGGTACTCGTGCGCGTGCGGCTGTGTGTGTGTGTTGTGTGTTGTGTGTGTGTGTATGTGTGTGTGTGCGTGCCTGCGGTTGTGCGTGCGTGCTGCGGAGCGTGTCGTGTGCACAAAGTTACCATCGGTGCCCAGAGCGCTAACGGTGTATGTGACACGCTCTCTCAATAGGGTCTACAACCTTCTCAAGCTGTGGATCGCGAAGCACTTCGACGATTTCGAGCAGGACCCGGCCCTGACCGACATGCTCTTCCGCTTCATCGTACCACCTCCACCCTTTGTGCGCGTGCGTGCCTTGAAGCCTCAACGCTGACTTCTTCTTCTCCTCCGCCTTCTCAGGAGGGACCGGTGAAGGCGTACAACATGACCTGTGCCAATCAGCTCGTCAGTCTTCTCACCGAAATGGTGCGATCTCCAACCCGCAGCTTGGGGGAAAGCGAGTGTCCGCCTCTGTCGCCAGAGCACGCTGACGGTTGACGGTTGACTTGGTGGCTGTGACATCGCTACAGAAAGTCAAGAAGGACAAGAAGCGGAAGTCGCTCCCGGTCATGTTCGACAAGGAGGCACCCAAGCCCAAGATCTCGCGCAAGGTCACCATGGGCAACTTCGCCTTCAAGGACCTCAATCCCGTCGAGGTACTCACCGTGTGTTGCGTGTGTTGCGTGTGTTGCGTGTGTTGCATGTGTTGCGTGTGTTGCGTGTGTTGCGTGTGTTGCGTGTGTTGCGTGTGTGCGGTCGTGCGTATGCGTGTGCGTGTGCGGCCAGCATCACGACTGACCTTCTCTCTTCGGTCATTTGCGCAGTTGGCGCGGCAGCTGACGTTGATGGACTTCCGATACTTCAAGCGACTGACGCCCTATGAGTTCATCCTGTGGAACAAGCTCAAGAAGCACGAGAAGCCCAACCGCGCGCCCAACATCTACGTCGCCATCCAGAACTTCAACGCGCTCAACTGCCTGGTCAAGTCGGAGGTGGTGATGGGCGACAAGCCCAAGTCGCGCGCCCTCGTAATCTCTCGCTGGATACAGACAGCACAGGTGCGTGTGTGTGCATGTCAGTGGTGTGTGCGTGCGTGCGGTGGTATGCGTGTCATAGGATTGTGCTCAATTTGGGAAGCTTGTCTGGCAGGCCTGTCTGGAACTGAACAACTTCAATTCGGTGATGATGGTCGTGAGTGCGCTGGACGACTGCGCCGTACATCGACTCAAGCAGACCTGGAAGGCATGCCCCATCTCTTCATCCATTCCTTACATATCAAACTCATCTGCACCGCTTTCTGTGCACACACACGTCGCCGCACACAGATGGTTCCTCGCAAGCTGATCAGGCAGTTCCAGGACTTCAAGAAATTGGTGGAGGCCCGCGGGTCGTTCCACAATCTCCGCATGGCCCAAAAGGCCGCCGTCTCTCCCCTGCTCCCCTACCTCGGTACTCTCTCGTCTTCCTTTCTTAGACGCTTAATCATCGCACACGCGTGCGCACTCACCGCACACGCACACGAATGACACACGTATGGCAGGCATGTTCCTGACGGACCTGGCATACGTGAACGACGCGACGCCGGACTACATCAACTCGCTGATGAACGTGGACAAGATGGATCAGATGGTGGGCGTCGTGCGCGGGATTCAGCTCAGCTTTCAGTCGCCCTACTGCCTCGAGGAGGTGCCCCACATCCAGGTACCGCCTCACCAGCCATCTTAAGATGGCAGTAGCGCTCTAGTTAAGGTGGCTGATTTCGTCACACTACCGCCACCTTAAGGCCTACCTACAGCGGGAATCGCCCTTCGACGAGCAGGAGCTCTACCGTCTCTCGTGCGAGAAGGAGCCCGCCCCCAGCGCAGCCACCACGACCGCCGCGCCTGCGCCCTCCTCACTCAGCGCCAAGTTCGGCGCCTTCTTCTCGTCGCCCTCCTTCGCCGCCGCAACGCCCGCCACCTCCACATCTTCGTCATCGTCATCTTCATCGTCGTCGTCGTCGGCGTTGTCATCGTCGGTGTCGGCGTCGGCGGCCACCGGTTCATCGTCGTCGGCCGCGGGCGTGACGAAGCAGTGGTCGCACACGCTGGCCGGCTCGCCCACGTCGTCGCCCAGCACGCCCGCCCGGAAGCCGCTGCCGCAGCCGCAGCCGCAGCCGCGCATCGCCGAAGAGCGGCGGCCGTCGGTGGTCGGCGCGGCCCCACTGCCGGCCGTACCGGTCCCGCCCAACATCGACCGTCGGCCCTCGCTCAGCTTCCCACCCAGCAGCGCCCTTCCCGTGCCCGCCGGTGCTGCTGCTGACGTCAGCATCGAGGTCTCGCCTGCCACGTCAGCAACACCGGCCGCAACGTCGTTGGCCACGTCAGCATTGGCCCCTGCCGGAGGAGTCCCCGGGTCTCCCCCTGCGCGGGCCAGCCCCGCCCCCGACCGCCGGGCGGCCCGTCTCGTCGGGCCTCGTCGACGCCCTCGAGCGGAGCGCCGCGGCCATGGAGGACTCGGGCATCAGCGCGCCCGTCGTGCAGCAGTGGCTCGACGAGATCGAGAAGAAGGACTCGAGCCAGGTCTTTGGCGAGTACAACGCCTACAAGAGGGCCCTCCTCGGCAGCACCGCCCTCGAGACCCTCATCCGCGCCCTCCTCAAGCAACCCACCTCCCTCCCTGGTACGTGCGAGTGCGTGTGCGGTCGCGCGTGCGGTCAGGTGTGTGCGGTCGCGCGTGTGTGTTGCTCACGTGTGTGTTGCTCACGTGTGTGTTGCGTGTGGCACGCGACAGGGTCGGCCGAGGTGGACAGTGTGGTGCTGCAGCTGATGGCGCGTACGTTCATCGGCGGCCCCAAGTTCCAGAAGGAGCTCTTTGCCGGGCTGCGCGGCCTCTCGCCGTCGGCCACCACCGCACCGCTGCCGCTCGAGACCATCGACCTCGTCGCCGCGCTCGTCGCCCGCCACCTCAAGGCCGTCCCGCTCAACGAGAAGCTGCTCACCGACCTCCAGGAGCTCAACAAGAAGTCGGCCGAGATCATCCTCCTGCTGCAGAAGATCGAAGACACCGAGGGCGCGCACAGCGTGACGCTCAACGAGGAGAAGATCGAGATCACGGCGGTGCTGATGGAGCTGGGCCAGGTGACGCTCAAGGTCATCGACAGCCTCCACTCGGTGGACGACCTGGGCAGCCGGCGCTGCCTGCAGGCCGACGACGAGCGGGCCATCGGGGACCTGGCGGCGCGCATCGTCGCGGCGGCGAGTCCGCCCACCGCCGAGACGGCCAAGCTCCACGAGTTCGTCAACCGGGTCAAGGCCGAGGCCAAGAAGCTGCGCGCCCTTGATCAGGTACACGCTTCTTGCCACCGCACACGCACACACAGCACACAGACACGCGGCACGCGCCGCACACGCGCACGGTGATACACGTGGCACGCACCGAACACGCACACGCGGCGAAAGGAACTCACTGTTGGGTTGCGCCAGGCGTCGATGGAGGGCGCGCTGCTGGCCACCGCGAACGACCAGCTGGACACGATTGAACTCCACTTCCAGAAGCTGCTCGACCAGATGTCCCTCCTCACCCGCCGGTAACGTGTCCCGTGTGTGCGGCTGCGCGTGTGTGCGGTGTGTGTGGCGTGTGCGATGTTTGTGATGGTTTGACCAACTAAGAGTTCGTGGCAGGCTGTTGAAGCTGTGGGACTTGCGGCGGGTGCGCGAGGTGATCCTCAGCACGGAGACGCCCGGCGTCGAGGCCGCGGAGATCGACGGCCTCGGTCGCGAGAAGGAGGAGATCATGCGCAAGATCGAGATCACGTGGGAGCAGGACCTGGCCAACGTCCACAAGCTCCTCGCCGCCGTCACCACCGCCGAGGACAAGTTCTACGCCTTCGCCCGCTACTACCAGCGACTCCTCGGCGAGCCCGACGCGGCCGGCGACGCAGCTCCAGCCAACGAAAGCAATACGCCGCAATCGGGCGGCGGCAAGCGACTGCCGCCAGTGCCGCACCCGGAGCGGAAGGCGAGCCTGGGGAATAACAAGGAGCTCGGGCGGGTGTTCAACTACCTGATTCGCATTCGCAAGCTGCAGAAGGAGCTCGACGATGTGATCGCGCCGCCGGGCGGGTCGGCGGAGGGCGGCTACGGCGACAGCGATAGCAGCGGCGACGAGCTCTCCCTGGATGAAGTGGCCAGCGGCAGCGTGGGCGGCACGGGCGTCAGCTCACCCACCACCTCGCTTTCCCCCGTCACCTCAAGCGATTCGCTCTCCACCTACGCAGGCAGCCCTGCCCCTGCCCCTGCCCCGCGTCCAAGTACGCCTCAAGCCCTCAGCTCTCCTCCCAAGCCGTGTACAGCTCTGACCGCACACCGCACACCACACACACGCACAGTCGTCCCGCCTCCGCGACCCAGCTCGCTTACCTCGGGTACGCCGATACAGCCGCCCGGACGTCCCGGCTCGCCGTCGCCGTCGGCGCCCGGCGGCCCGCCCCTCCGCGCCCGTCGCCGACCCCATCCTCCACCGGCGCCGACGGCGGCCCGCCCCGCTGCCGCCCACGCCGTCCGGCGGCATCCCGCCCTTCACCGGCCCCGTGCCCGTCAGCCCGCGCGGCCCGACCGGCGGCCGCGGCGGCGGCAGCGTACGCTTGGTCCGCCCCGCCCCGTCGCGCTCGCCCTCCGTCAGCGCCACCAATCCGCCCGCCGTCCCACCACCGCTCGGCTCACGGCCGTCCACGTCGTCTTCCTAATTACCAGCGGTGGTACCCAACCACCCCTTTCGGGCTGTATTCAACTTTGTACAATCAATTGGCTTCGTCACCCCATCATCCTACGTTTATTAGAATGAGCAGCAGAGCAGGTCAGTGTGTTACAGGAAGTCCTTGGTGTAGACCGGCCGCCGCACGGCGTTGGTGAAGCCCTCGTGGAACTTGTAGAAGACCTCGGCGGGCGGCGGTGCCGACGATTCCTCCACCTTGGTCGGGGTTGCTACTTCCCCTGAAAGCCCAACGTCGGTAGATGAGCAAACGCGTGCGTGTGTGCGGTGGCGCGGGGAGTACCTTTGCGGGGGCTCTTGACGGGACTCCTGGCCGGCTCCTTTTGCGGGCTGGCAATCACCCGCCCGAAGAAGTCGCGGTGCACGGTCGCCGCACCCTCAGGCACAAGCTTCTGGGTGTTTTTCATGAGCTGCTCCTGGATCTGCCGCCGCTTGGCCTCGTCCACGACGGGCTTCTTCTCGGGCGTCGCAAATGCGTGCGCGGGGCCGTCCTTGAGCTTCTTCATCGCCACGCGCTCCGATTTCTTGATTTCCTCCACCTTGATCTGCCCAAAAATGATATACGTTGGCGGCAAAGCACAGGCAGGCGAGAATGCGAGATGAAGAGTGTTTGTCTGTGTGTATGTCATTGGCACGAACCTCGGCGGCGATCATCTCTTTTTGGGCATCGCCCAGCGCTCTGTGGCGCCCATCGTAGTCCAGCCCCTCGAAGCGCACAAGCTCGTCCAATGGCCTGCGCCCATTTACCTCCGATCAGTTAAAAACAATAAACTGCACGCACGTAGCAGAGGGGTTGAACGTACGGCTCCAAACGGAGGCGGTTGGTGCGGCCTTTGGGATCTTTCGCTGCGGTGGGCTGGTAGTCCGCGCTGGGCTTGTAGGTGAGCTTAAACGAGGACATGATGCCCACGGCGTTCTGCACGTGCATCTTCTCCTCTTCGCTGAAGAGGGCCGAGTTGAGCTGTCGGATCTTGGGCGCGATGATGTCGACCAGGTAGGGCACCAGCTCCATGACCACTGTACCGCTGTTGAGCGTTCCCCTGATCTCCGGCTGCGAGTTCGCGATAAACGTGTTTACCATATTCCTGTACAGGTGGTGTGTGCCGTGTCGTGTGTCGTGTGTGTGAGTGTGTGCGTGTGTCGTGTGAATGGAGAAAATGAGCGCTTCCACACTTGGAGGCAATGATCCCGTGTGCGGTAAGTAGAGTTAAGGAGTACGTACTTGAAGGTACCCAGCTTCTGTCTCATCGCGAAATCGCTCTGCGGGAAGGACACGAACGGGTTCGAGTTCTCGCTGCAGTGTCGGTTGATGACCATCGGAGCTGGAGAGGGCAAGCCAAAGCTCATCATCATCACCATCGGTTCCGGTGGGAGACGCAGCAAAGAGAGGAGGGGAGCGATAGTGGCGATACATACCAGCGGGCAAGTATTTGCGGAATGTGAAGTGTTGTTCCTTCTGAATCAGCACCGACATCTCGTCCGTGAACTCCAGCCAGTCGAGACAGTCGGTCGTCTGTGCTCGAGCGCAACACATGGCACGGACAGCAAACATACACCGCACACGCCGCACGCAGTGGTGGTGTGAGGCCACAGTGCGAAAAAGAGGCTGAGAAATGCTGAGGAGTCGGTGGCGCGTGCCTTGGCCAGACAGGGGTCGTTCATGGTGAACTTGAGGTAGTTCTCGAAGCAGCCATCGATGATCCGCTCCATCTCGCCGTGGTCGGCCAGCGTCTCGTACAGCGAATCGAAGCGCGACTGCTCATGCTGGCTGGCGCCGCCGCCGTAGCGGCGCGTCGGCGCGTCGGGGTCATACCCGAGGGTGTCTGTGCACCATTCCCCTTACGTAAGAGACAAGCTTGCGCATGTGTGTGTGAGGCGTGCGTGACAAGCACCGTAGTAGTCGCTCTTTTCTGCGCTCTGCCTCGTGATGAGGTCGCGCAGCGCCTTGTGCTTGGATGGTGCGGCCTTCTGGAAGATTTCCCTCCTGCAGGCAGACAGGGTCAGGGGAAAGCCAAAAGAAAAGAAAAAAGAGAAGCGCATCAGTGATGAAGTGGCGTTACCAGACGTCGTAGAGCGACTTGAGCACATCTTTGTGTCCAACAGCGGTCGAGGCCAGCATGTCCGCCGTGAGCACCTTGCCCTTTCGCTTGATGAACTACTCGAACGCCAGCTACGTAAGTGGCAGCACTGTGGGATATCACACACCTCTGTGCACCGGTGGCGCACCTGCAGCGTGTTGAGGCACGATCGGATGTCGTGATCGGCGAGGTTGCAGAGCGCCATCACGGTCTGGGTGTCGGCCCGCAAGCCCTCCTGGTGAAGCGCGCTTCGGGTGAGCAAGAGATGGCACCGGGGGGGGGTAGAGAATGAATGGAGACCTTGTTGCAAATCTCCTGCAACCGCGAAGTCAGACGTCCGAGGTCGGGTTTATCGAATCGAAACACTCTGTGGGATTGAATCGAACAGCAAACGCGAGTGAGCGCAAACGAGAAGAATCACATGGCACAGTCACACAGTGAAAGGTGGTACGTACTTGGCAATTGAGCGAAGTTCGCGCAGCGCTGGCGCGTACTGGTCATTGCAGATACAAATGATGGGCCTGCGCGTACACGCTAGAGCGTGAGCAATCAGAGCAACGGATGCTGTGGCGGGGTGGTCCAGAGTGAGTGCCTTCGCAGCTTGCCGGAGGGCGTGAGCGAGGACTTGAGGTCCGACGCCGATGGCGCCTTCTTCTTGCGCCCGAGCTTGCCCAAGTCGAGCACCGACGAGCCCTTCTTGAGCTTCGGCGACGACTCAACGGCGTCCTGCCTCCCCTTCTTCCCCTTCCCTTTGCCCTGCTCTCCGTCATCGGCTTGTCTGAGAGTAGAAGATCGGTGAGCACCGTGAGTCGCGGATGATGGTGATGAGACGGCAAACTGTGTGTGCAACCGCGTGTCTGCACACATACCCGGCCTTGGCCTTCTTCTTGTCTTTGGCGTTGATGACCTTGAGCAGTTCCTTGATGGCGCCCTTCTCACCGCCCGTGAGGCCGTCGATCTCGTCCAGAATGAGGCAGTTGGGCTTCTTTTCCGAGAACACGGCCTGCATCTGTGTGGCGCTCAGCACCTTCGACATGAAGAGGTTGGCCGTGCGGTCGTCACTGCAGGTAAGCGGTTTCCAGATTAGCAATTGGTTGGTTTTTACTTTGGGGGAGGGGGAGGGGAGGTTGCCCAACCTGGCGTTGATCTCTACGGGGTTGTAGCCTGCGGCCGTGGCGATGACGTGGGCAAGCGTGGTCTTGCCCAGGCCAGGAGGACCCGTCAGCAGGATCACCTTGGCGTAAGGCCGATTGTCGCGGTCTGCCCGGCGCACCCATAGCGATGATGTTAGCGTGCGGCTGTGTAAGGAGTGGGTGCGCGGAGAGGCTGGCTTTACCTTTGTTCAGCGCCTCGTCGAATTGCGGCTCGCTCTTCTTGGTGGGTTGAGGCGATGACGCGGCCGGTGCGCTGTTGTTTTCCGTTCCCCAGCCGCGCTGTCCAGCCCACCGGCCGCCAGCTCCTCGGTCCCCTGCTCGATACACTCTCATCAGTATGCCCTACCCATATTCGAACGTGAAGCGGTATAGGTACCGTAGCCGCCTCTTCCTCGGCTGCTTCCTCTGCCTCGCCCGGCAAAGGCGGGACTGGGCGCCTTGCGTATGCCCACGCTCTTCTTGCCAAAGACGCATTCGTCCCACTCCTTGACCCAGTGCAGGACCTCGCGGTTGGTTTTCTGTTTGGTGTGGGCCGGCCCCGGAGTGCGTCAATATACATCGCTTCAAGCGAAGTTGGATGAATTGGGCAGGGCGCACCTCATCGCTGAGCAGCTCCGTGAATACGCGGGGCGCATACTTGTCGACCCACAGCTGGGACTCAACCGCTCCGTTCTCCTCTACCTTGGTGGTGTTGGATGCAGCGTCGTCCAGGCCGTCGTCCAGCCCAGCGGCTTGTCTGGCCTCGACGAACTCGAGCTGGTGGACTCTCTCGAGCAGAACGCTGATCGGGGTGCTCAACAACTGCTCGCGCTCGGCTAGCGGGTCCTGTAACCGCCAGACCAGAAGCAAAGGTCAGACGTCCCACGACGAAATGGGGAGAGGTCCGGGTAGTGTAGCCGCACCGTGACCTCACTCACTTCCTCCTCGTGCAGCGCAACATAGACGCGCCGACCGTCGTAGGAGTTCACGGGAATGCAGGGCGTGTCGAGTGGCCTGTTGCTGTACACCTTCTTCTTCGGCGGCTCGCGGGCCTGTAATGCCGCCGTGAGACGAGATCAGCCAAGATCATGGCGGAGTGAAGGGTGAGCATCGCGCACCAGCTTGGGCCTGTTAGAAGTCACAGTGATGGTTGGTGCTGCGGTGGCAGTGGAGGAGGCGGTCTTCTCGCCTTCAACCTTCCTTCGCTTGGCTGCACAGACATGACGCACATATACGCACCACCGTAAGCACCATCATTGGTTGAGGAGCGAGGACGAGCGCACGGCGGGAGTGGGTGCACGGGTACCCTTTACGAGCATCTCCCTCTTGTGGTAGCTCTCGGCGATCTCCTTCTCCTCGGTCTCCTCGAACTTGCGCTTCGTGGTGCTCGCAAGCGAAGAGGAGAAAGAGGAAGGGGAGGGGAGGCGCGTCGCTGTCGCTCCCCTGAGCGCCGTAGGCAACTGGTAGTCAATTACAATCTCCCCCGATGGAGGGTCGGTTGGATCGAACGACAGCCTCCGCCTGCTGCCATTGTTGATCAAGGCATCTTGCTCTGATTGATGACGAATAAGAATCCGTGACATTGCAACTTTGGCAGAAGGTAGGCCTACCTTTTTCCATCATCTCAAGAGCCTCCATGTCTTCGGCGTACATCTTTTCCCAGTCTTCATCCTCCTCCATTTGGAATGTGCTTATTCAAACGATATGCGACTGGCAAGAATTCAAAGAGATCCTATCTAATTGAAGGCCTCCGTCGCGTTCTGAACAAAAAATTGTGTTGATGTCGAAGCCAAACACTCTTTCCCGCCAAATCAGTTTCCCGCCCAAAAGTGACTGAGTCGACACCAATCATTTCTTTCTCTTTTCCTCTTGCTTCTGGCTCGCCCTGACCTTGGGCCGACGCTCTTTTTCTTCTCCACCTACGGACGACATGGAGAGCCCAAGCACCACGCCAACTGCGAAGAGCAAGCAGAGTCCGGCAGCAGGCGCCGATCACGTCAGCCATCCCCACCCCGGAGTAGGCCCGGAGCCTCCGTTGGGGCAGCAGGCCTCAGGGGCGGACGTCGACTCCAGTGCCGCCGCCGCGGCCCTGCTGCCCCAGCTGACCCAGAGCCTAGTGATGCTGGCCGACAAGGTGGAGACCCTTGGGGCCACCCTGCGGGAGGTACACGCCGACATGGCGGTACTCAAGGCCCAGTACGGGGCGCTGGCCGCCGCGGCCCAGGGCTGTGCCACCTACGGCGTCCAGATGACCGTCACCTTCACACCGCAGCCTCTCCCGCAGCAGCAGCCCCACCACCCCGTCGGCGCCCCGTCCCCTTTGCCTCATGGGCACCACCGCCACCACGTCGCCCCCGCCCCGGCCACGCCCGGCCACGTCACACCGCACGTCATGTCGCCGTCGCCCGCGCCGCTAAGGAAATTTGTCGACAACGTTGCCACGGCCACGGCCAGGGCTGGTACGCCTCCGCAGCCATTCGGAGCTGCGCAGACCGGAGGCAGCGCAGCTGCGGCGGCGCCTCGAGGCCTCCACAAGGCCGAGCGCCACCACCCGCGGAAGCGGACTTCCTCCACGGGCCCGGCGGACCACAGGTTGCCCGCGAGCTACGATGGGCGGCCGGCCAAGAAGCCGCGGCGGGACAAGAACAAGATGTTCGTGTTCTTGGACCACATCAACAACAGCCGGGTGGTCGACGACGACGAAGGCGATGCCGGTGACGTTGACGACGACGAGGACAACAGGAGCGGCAGGCGAGAGGGCGAGCTCGAAATAGTGGCGGGCAGCTCGGACGAAGAAGGAGAGGCGGTGGAAGAGGCGGTGGCCGAGACCAGCTCCGAGGGCGAGGAAGAAGAGGAGGATAGAGAAGAGAATGAAAGCGACGAGGAGGACGGGGAGAACCAGGCGGCTTCTTCCTCGACCACGGCGGCGATACTGGCGGACATCGGGGAGCCACCGCACAGGGAGCCGATCACGTGGATCGGCGTCGACGTGCCAGTGGAGGGCAAGCCGCTCAACCACCGCCTCATGCCCGAGAAGATCACCAAGTCTGACCAGCTGCACGTCTTCTGGCAGCGCATGAAGCAAAACATCGTGGTCGAGGTACAGACCGGCTGCGTCTGCGTGTCGTGTGTCGTTGATCATGTCGAGCTCACCGACAGTGTGTGGTGTGGTGGTTTAGACATCGGGGAAGGGCTGCTGGCTCTGCACGTGCGTGCGACCGACCCCGAACTCGTACGTGCGCAAGTCGGTCGCGGGCAAGAAGTTCTTCGCGCACATCCTCACGTACCTGGTGTGGAACCGCACGATCGACGTCAACCTGCCCGTCGTGCAGCTCTGCGGCAACCGCGTGTGCCTCAACCCCAAGCACCTCTCGCAGGTCAAGAACGGCCCGCTCGACACCGACCAGCGGGCCGACTGTCTCGAACGCCGCTCGCTCGAGACCTGCCCGTTCTCGCCGCCCTGCATCGGTCACCACAGCTCGAGCAACTGATTCTATTCTCTCAGAAGAGAGAGATTGGCGAGAGGGGGGGGGGGGGAAATGGTGTGGGCTCCAATGGGGGGCAACAGGAAAAGACCTGTATTACTTGACCGAAACGTTGTCCACCTGCGTGTGGGTGTGTCATCATTGGCGTTGTGCGGTGCGTGCGGTGTGCGGCGAGGAGTACCCTGAGATCGTCGAGTAGCGGGAAGCGCTGCTGGACCAGCTCGCGGGCTTGTGCGGCCTTGAGGTGCCTCATGTTCTGGAGCTCCAGGACCCGCAGAGACGGGCACTCGACACCGTCCAGCGTGCACAGGCGCTCACAATGGCTAATGGCGAGGCTCCGCAGCAGCGGGCAGCCGCTCACGCGGAGGGTGTCAAGCAGCGGCGCCTCGACGTTGACGCTGCACAGCAGCGGAGCGTTGGCGACGGTGATCTCACGCAGGCCGCAGCTCCGCGGCACGCGCAGCTCGACGAGCCGTGGCTTGTCGGTGATGACAAGCCGGTGGAGCGAGTAGACGTCGAACGCGTCGACGCTCAGCCGCTCGAGGTTGGGCAGGCCGGGCAGGCGCAGCTCGCTGCCCAGATCGTAGACGAAGGCGATCGTCAGCGACCGCAGGCAGCGGCTCTCGAGCGCCTCCACCCGAAAGCCCTCGGCGTCGCGCAGGCTCAACGCCTCGAGCCGGGTGCATCGGGCCACCAGCGCGTGGAACGCCGCGAACTCGCCCCGCAGGTCCCAGTCGCTGAGATGGAGCGAGGTCAGGGCGTGGCCACCGTGGGCGAAGGCGGCGGCGAGCGGCATGTCGACGATGGCGAAGCCTCGCAGGTCGAGGTGGGTGAGCCGCGGCCACTGGCGCAGGGCGCGCTCGACGAAGGTTGCGGGCACTTCCGAGTGGCGCAGGTGGAACCGCCGCATGCGCGGCAGTCGGGCCACGAAGGCCGGGTCATGGAATGAGACGAGGTGGTCGTCACCAACGGCGTTGCTGTCGGGGTGCCAGCAGTCGAGCAGAGAACAGCGCGTCAGCGAAGGGCACTCGACCGCGAGCACGTTGAAGGTTTTCCCGATCACGCTGAGCGTGCGCAGCCGCGGGCGGCGGACGACCAGACCGATCTCCAAGTTCGCATGTCCGCCACTGATGTTCCAGGGGCCGAGCTTCAGCTTGCAGAGGCGCGACAGCGAGCCGATCACATCGCCGATGACCCGGGCAATGGCGGACGCGTCGTCATCGGACAGCGATATGGGAATCCTTGTGATGGATAGGCTCGTGAGGCCGGGGAGACGCTCGATCTCGGCCAGCGTGCGGCAGTTCAGGCCAACGGAGCTCAGGGAGAGCGCGGATAAGGATGACAGGGCTCCGGAGTGGTCCAGCGGTGAAGTCCAGCCGAGATCAAGCCGGTGTACGGGCACCGTGCGGCACAGAGCTGGCCGTGGCCTGTGAGCACTCTTCCATGTGCGCGGCGATGCGTGTGCGTGCGCGGTAGTGCGTGTGCGTGTGCGTGTGTGTTGTTTGTCATGTACCGAGTTTGTTGAGGCACTGGAACTGGGCCAACACGCCACTGAGAGAATAATCCATCAAAGTGGGACACAGTTGGAGGCGGCTGACTCGCGACGCCTTGCGTAGGACGTCCCGAGCCTGGTCCGCCCTCTGCGAGCTTGGATTCGAGCTGAACAGCTTGAGCTCCGCAGTGTCGGGCGAAAGCAGCCGTTGGTAGGGACTCTCCAGCTCGTCGACCAGTTCGTCCCCGTGCTAACAACAACACGAGTAGGTGAGTAACTTGCGCGGTTCACGAGATCCCATGTCCAATGGATGTCGTCTGCGCACCTCGCAAGGCGCAAAGGTCAGCTCGGAGGCCGGTAAGATCGCCTGAAAGAGGTCAACCGACGCGCTATTCGCCGAGCGTGCCAATCGAAGCACGTCGGGAGCCAGCTTCAAGCAGTCGATCGACTCAAGCTTGACCGTGAGCGCACGCTGGGTCCCTGCCCTTCTCCTTCTTGACAGAGAGGGACGATCGTTAGATGCTATACTGTTGGGAATGGAACGCGAAGAATACCTGATGAACTGGGCCAGACCGGCCGCGGTAACGCGGGTACGCTGCAGGTCGAGCAACTCCAGCTCGGCAAGGCCGCGAGATGTGCTATCGTCGCCTGGAAGCACTACAGAGGCGAGGAATTTGTCGTTGATGGCGCAGTTGTTGCTTACGTCCAAGCTCTGCCAGCCGCCACCCAAGGCCCGCCTGGGGTGAGCTCAGGTACATCAAAAGGGACGTGTGAGCGTGTGAGCGTGTATAGCTGTACTGACCCGAAGCTGTGGACAAGCGTGCGAGATTACGCCGCCGCTTTCCCCGTCGATGTGCGGGCAGCCGCTCACACTCAACACCCTGAGTTGAAGGTCAGCATAAATTTACGAAAGAGAAAGCGAAAGAGACTGGTGGCACACCACAACCGAGGGAATCGGCTCAGGTGGACCAGGGCGTCGTTGGTGATGGCGACGCATTGCGATAGATTGAGCTCTTCAAGGTGCATCGCTGCATTGCTGGCACCCAGCTGTTCCACGAATGCATCGTTGGCCCTGAATACATGCCAGACGATCATCAACCAAGGCACCTGACAACAAGGTGCGAGGGTCACGTACCTGGACGCCGGAACGTAGAGAGCTGGCGCAGGGACTCCCATCGACTTGCTGTCTTGATCAGCGATTCAAGCGAGAGATAGGTGGCATCACTGCAGACTCGTCGTCAGAGGCAGCCCCCAAGCTTAAATGCAGCTCGGAATTGTGGGTACTTGTGTGGTGTACCTGAGGTCAAGGGAGCTGAGGCCGACCAGGCACGAAGCGATGAAGGCGAGCGTCCAGTCGTGCAGCAGCTGGCGGTGCGTGATCAGCCCCACGAATCGCTGGGCGATATCCTGGGCCACCACCCTGCAAGGCCACTCCAGCGCTACGGTCAAATCAAAGAGGTGTGGGCGACACAACCTACCACAACGTTGGTTCTTGGGCTTGCAAGGCTGAGTTCGAAGTCCAGAAGGGTTCTCCAGCGTCAATCAAACTGAGGGCGGAAAGATCGAACAGCGACGCCACCTCCCCCTCCCAGAACACACAACATCAGAAAGAAAAAACTACGTGGACTACTGTGCTACTCACCCTTGCAGACACCTGCAACCACAACGGCGAGCCGCCTTCCGTCTCCATCGTCAAGTGCGTATTTTTTTTTTATTTTGGGACGCTGAGATTTTCCTTTCGATTTCTTTCTCTTCCAATCAAAGCAGGCGTGCAATGAAGTGGGCGTACGTTGTGGCGGCGCTGGTCTTCGGATTGGCCGCTGCCGGAGTGACCGTCGTGGTGCCCTTCGTCACCACCTCCTTCAACGTCGGTCAGTAAACCAGATCAAGTGCGCCACAAAAATTATATGTTTATTAATTTTATTACTCTAAAAATTGCAGCTGCTGGGTACTCGGCCAAGCTCACCTGCTCCGCCGTGTTTGTTGCCGGCCGTGACCCCGCCCACGTCTACAACCACGTTTGTACCACCCTTTATTATTCTTAATTTTATTTATTTATTTGGCATTTATTGGGAAACGGGCACGCAGGAGCTATCGGGCACGATCGGCAAGGTGACCGATGTGGCAGTGGTGAACCGCGAGGAGCGCTATGTGACCACCACGGCCAGCCTGTTCGGCTTCTTCCCCGTCCAACGTCGTGCGCACTACCGCGGGCCGGTACCTTATGTGGCATGATGGCAGCAATCACCACCACAGCTGCCAACTGACAATGGCCGTGTTCGTCTACTAGAATCGGGGGTGTGCGCTCGAGTCTCGTGGAGTAGTTCCGCTGGCATCGGACGACGTATCGCTTCCCCCGGCTCCCACCAACGCTTGGCCTGCCCGTTTGGCCCACGGCGACGGCGAAGAAGTTGATCGCGAGCTCCTCAACAGCGTAATCGAAGAGCAGTTAGACCCGGCCAAGCATCGAGTGCGTGTCCACTTTCTGTGCCGCATTTTTTTTATTATTTTCAATCTTCACCAAAGCTGATCTCATGTGTGCCATGTGCGGTGGTACCTGCGTGTGCGTGTGCGTGTGCGGCCAGGATGTCGACACGCGTGCGATCATCGTGGTGCGAAACGGTCGCATTGTCGCAGAGCGCTACGGACCGGACTTCCAACCACACACGCGCTTGGCGTCGTGGTCCAACGCCAAGAGCGTGATCAGCACTCTGATCGGCATACGGATCGCCCAGGGCCACCTCCGCCTCGACCAGACGCGGCTCTTCCCCGAGTGGAGCAATGCCGCCGATCCGCGCAGCAACATCACCCTCGCCAACCTGCTACACATGAGCAGCGGGCTCGAGTTCGACGAGAAATATGACCGGCACTCGGACGCGCGGGACATGCTCTTCCTTCGCCCCTCGATGTCGGATTTTGCCGTCAACAAGCCTCTCATCCACGCACCCGGCACCAAGTGGTATCGATCGTGTTTGTGCGCGTGTCGTGCGTGTCGTGCGGTGTCGTGTGCGGTGTGTGCGTGTCCAGAGCACTCATAGAAACATCGTGTAGGGCGTATTCGAGTGGAACGAGTAACTTGCTCGCTCGACTTCTCCGCTCGACCTTCGCCACGGACGAGGAGTACTGGGCCTTCCCGCGCCAGGCTCTCTACGAGCCGCTCGGCATGGACAGCGCCCTCATGGAGACCGACGCTGCCGGTACGCCGACGCGACATAACACGACGCCACACATAACACGCCACACAGCGCGATTCATATGACTCGCAATACTAACTTTTAGGCTTTGGGTCCCAGGCACGTTCGTGGGTTCGTCGTACATGTACGCCACGGCTCGCGATTGGGCCAAGTTCGGCCAACTGTTCCTCAACGAGGGCCAATGGCCCACCGACGGCGATGCCGCCGAGGAGCACCAGCAGGTGCTGACCCCGGGCTGGGTGCGCTACGTGCAAACGCCGGCGCCGGCGAGCAAGCACCGCTATAGCGCCCAGTGGTGGCTCAACGGCGCCGCCACAGAGGGCAAGGGCGACGACGTCTTCGACGCCGCCAGCGCCGACCTCTTCTGGCAGCGCGAGCTGCCCACAGTACGCCCATCATTGTCTCCGTTTGCCCACACCGATCACTCGCTCACCACCGACATACATCCACAGGACGCCTACTGGGCGCATGGCTTTGAGCATCAGTTCGTGATGGTGGTGCCCTCGCGCAAGGCCGTCATTGTGCGACTGGGCCGTACGCCCGACGTCACCAAGTGGGACCTCGCCCGCTTCTTCCGCGTCGTCTTCCAGGCTCTTCCTCCCTCCTCGTAGTGGTCTCGCCCTTTATTGTGAATAGTTATTTATTTATTTATTTTGTTCTATTTGTGCAAATAAATATACTATTTTGTGGATTTAGGAGGAAAAATTGGCTATTTAATATAATGTCTCTCATTTCCATTCGGCGCTCCAGCCCTTGTTGAGGATCGGGAAGAGGGCCTCGACGATGGCCTTGGGGCCGCACAGCATCGACCTGGCGGTGAGGTTCAGCTGGTCGGTGACGGCCGACGTGGCGGTGGGCGAGATGCACACGCCGCCGGCCTCCTCGATGATGATCGACGCCGCCGACACGTCCCACGCGTGCACGCCCCACTCGAAGTAGCAGTCCAGACGGCCCATCGCCACGTCGCACATCAGGGTGGCCGCTGCAATGCACAACCGAAGAAGAAGAAGACGAAGACGACTGAGCTCAAGGCAAGACCCCGCAAACTCGCATGGCGTAGAGGGCGCCGTACCAGAGCCGGTCATGCGAAGACCGCGCACGTTGTGCTCGAGGAGGACGCGCACGTTGCCCAGCATGAAGTCGGTCACCTCGCGCGAGCGGCCGTAGCCGATGTTGGTGGACACCACCGCCTGGCCGATCTCGGGGGCGCTGGAGACGCTAATGGGCTTGCCGTTCAGGAACGCACCACCGCCACGGATCGCTTTCATAGGGACAATGCGTGAGGCACATCACACACACACACACACACACACACACACACACACACACACACACACACACACACACACACACACACACACAACCACACACACGAGTGAGAGAGCATATGTTCACCTGTGTACTTCTCCTCGAGCACGGGGTTGTAGACGACGCCGACGACGGTCTGCTTGTTGATCGCCAAACCAATGCACACGGCCACGAACGGATACCTGCACCACCCGGCCAAGGGGCTAAGGGTCAGCACAACACACAGAAAGAGAAGAGGGAGATAACGGGCGTATACGTGTGCACGAAGTTGGTGGTGCCGTCGATGGGGTCGATGATCCACGTGGGCTCGTCCGACAGGCGCTCCTCGCCGGCCGAGCCGCCACTCTCCTCGCCCAGGAAGCAGTGCTCCGGGAAGGCCTCCTTCAGCATTCCGATGATCGTCTGCACACACACGGCACGCACGCAAGATGCTGCTGATGAGTGTCGTGCGCGTGTCGTGTCGTGTCATGTCGTGGAGCGTGTCTGTCGTGTGTGCTGTGTGCTGTGCCGTATGGGTGCAGCGGGGTACCTTCTCGGCAGCGACGTCGACTTCGGTGACGAGGTCAACCGCGCTCTTTTCCTGCACCAGCTTGTCTTGCTGCACAACACCAAAAACGTGTGGGTCTACACCGTGGAGCCACAACCTCATCTCATCTTCATCAGATCGTCTCCGGAGGGGGGCCATACCGCGCTATGGAATCGCTCCTTCACGAGCAGACCTGCGGCGTCGGCCGCCTTGAGAGCAACTGGCGGGCGAGGAGAATGAAGAGAAGATTAATCAGGTTAAGGGGTTGTTTTTGTGGGTGACCTCTTCAATGTGAATGTGGAGCTTTTGTTTTGAGTGGAGTTACCTTCAAGGTAGCGCTGGAGGTCGGCTGTGCTGTGGGAGGTCATTGTTGGTGGTCGAGATAAGAATATTAAAACAAAACGATTTAAATGTCATAATGCCTTCTGCCGCGTCACGTCCGGCCCACGGATTTAGTGCAGACATAGCCCACGTCGTCCCCGCAGGCCCGTGCCCCAGGCTCACGCCTTGGCGGTGTTATGCTGAGGGCGAAGAGTGCCGGCCAACTGAGGGAGAATGAGCAGTGCTGGTGTCCACTGCCAGGCTGGCGCGGAGTGAGGCCAGTGATCACCAACCGGAAGCGAGTAGTGATCAAGCTTGCAACGCACGTGCAGCTGGGAACGGGCCTGGAACGTCCCATCGAGATTGCAGGAGAGAGGTCCACTTTAGCGCCGTTTATGGCAAACGCCCTACAGGGGCTGATCGCGGCACTGTGGGTGGTGCGCCCAACATACGCTGGCAGTTGAAGCAGCCAAGGCCCAAGCTCTGCCCGTCCCCTGCACCCAGGGAGCTGCGCTATCGACCTCCCGTTGACCTTGCGCACAGCTCAACCGCGCGACATATGACCATATTACGACTCTGAACGATCCAGGGGATCAAGAGAAAATGCAGTGTTTTTGGGGAGAACACTGCGTCAAATGCCCACACTGGGTCCGTGCGGGCTGGGGATACCCCCGCGGTCGAGGAAAGGCAAGCACCCCTGCAGAAAGGAGAGCTTAGCTCATGGAGCGACTTCGTTGCTATGCCAACTTTTTTTAATGCCGACATTTACGAGAACCTAATAATCGACCAAGCGCCAGCGATCACCAAAGAGAAGACGAAGACAGACAACAAGCGGGCGCAACGCCCACCAACCGCACAGCAAGCGAACCAAACAACGCGGGCGAAGGAGCCGCAGGTGACGGACGTCTTCTTCTTGAGCTTGCTCCCGAGAAGCGAGTTGGGATGGGCAGCGCTGGCCCATCGACCGACCTACGACTCTTCGTCATCTTGGTCGGCCTCTCGCTCCTCGTGTTCGTGATGGCGCCGCCCATCTTCAGCCTGTTCGGTAACCTTTTCCTTCTTCATCTTTCTTCTTCTCGGTTTCTCATCCCAGAACGCGGAGAGTTCGGAATAACTTTTTACGATTGAAGCGTGACTCAACAAATCTTTTCGGATGATGATCTGTTTCGCTGCCATTTGAAGATGGAACCGAAGAAGCCATTTGAAGATGGATAGATCGAAAGAAACTAATGCGATCTATGGTGGATGGAGCAGGCAACGAACGGTTCCTAGACGAAGCCCTCGTCCCAGGGCTTCGATGGCGTGCCGAGCTGCGTACCGAGCCCGAGGGTGCCTACGATGACACCTACAACAACAGCGACGACGTCGACAAGGACCAGTCTGCCGGCTACTCCCCGGACGATGACGAGCCCGCTGCTTTCAATGGCGAGGTAGGGACCCGCAAGCGACGACCGCCCACGGCCTCGCGGGCGCCCATGGCCTGGGAGCAGCTGCTCCTGGGCGAGGCCAGCGCCACCAGCCGCCGGGCGCTGAGCCACTTCCAGTTCCAGTTCCACCAGCCCGTGCCCGATGACGTCCGCCACGCCTTCCAGTTTGCGGTACACACAAACTCAGCTTATCGCATGTGTGCGGTGGCGTGTGCGGTGGCGTGTGTGCGGTGCATGTTGATTGAGACCGTCTCTTGCGTGTGCGTGAAAAGGGCCAAGTGGTGTCGGCCCACTTTGAGGAGATGCAGGTGCCGGTGCGCGTGGCGGTGGACTGGGTCCCGCTCGAGCGCGAGGTGCTGGCGCACGCCGGGCCGACCGCCTTCTACAAGGTGGCCTCCCCCTCCGGCCAACAGCACGAGGCCATGGTCTGGCTGCCCAAGGCCCTCATGAACCAGCGCGTCCGCTACCCACCACCGTACTGCCTCCTCCACCCTCTCTCTCAGCTGACAATCCTGCGCTCACCACCCAACACACGACACACACGACAGGGACTACAAGCAGCCGGACATGGTCCTCACGGTCAACTCGCTCGGGGCGTGGCACTCGGGGCTGAAGGGCAACGTGCCGCACGGGCACTACGACCTGGTGACGGTGGTGATCCACGAGCTGCAGCACGGCCTGGGCTTCCTGTCGATGGTCGGGCAGGGCAACAGCCTCAACGGGATCGAGAGCTTCAGCAAGGGCGTGCAGGGCGAGGCCTACATCTTCGACCGCTTCGTGCACGTGGTGGGCCAGGGCCACATCTTCTCGGCGCCGTCCGTGGCCCAGAATCGCGGCCTCATCAACACCACCATCAGCCTTGTCTGGGAGTCGCCCTCCTTCACCGAGGAGAACAAGCCCAAGCTGTACGTCGGCTTACAAGTTGAGTCTCGTTGTCCATTGCCTGCCGCTCACACGACACGACGCACACGACACACGACACACGCAGATATGTGCCGACGACGTTTGAAGGCAGCAGCAGCATTTCGCACCTGGACGAGGCGGCGTACCCGCCCGGCGCGCCGTCGTCCCTCATGACGCCGGTACTGGCCAAGCAGGAGGTCATCCACAATGTACGTGCTCCAACGGCGTACAGTGAGTGCCACACAGTGCCCGGAGACTGACTCGCACACGCACGTGCAACGAAACAGCTCGGAGGGCTGTTGATCAAGATGTACGAGGACATGGGGTGGCACATGCGCGACTGCACGCGCTACCGATCGTGTGGCTCCTGCGTGTCCAATCTTTGCCGATGGTGCTACGACCCAATCACGTCAGGTTCGGCAACCCTCCACACACACACCACACACTCAACACACGAGGTACACACACGCTGGTCTAAAGCGATTCCCTTTCATGTGCAATAGAGGGCGAGTGTGGGGATCCGGGCGCGTATCCATTCTTCAACGCCGAATGTCTCCGACCCAATTCGACCGACGTCCTCGACGACGACTATTGCAGGTTGGACGACGAGGCCGATACCGAGCAATGGCGAGAGTCGCCAGCAGCCGCAGCCGCCCAAGCCGCCGCGGCCGTGCCCCCTTCGATCGGGGAGAAGAGACCCAACGCCGGCGCCAGCGAGGGGGAGGAGGGGGTGGAGGGACGCACGGCCGGTGGGCCGCAGCATCGCACGCAAGACGACCAAGTGCTGGTGGACCAAGCGGCGAGGGCAGCGGGACAGGCGGCGGGCGAGTCGTCCCTCGACGTCGTGGTGGTGGCCAAGGCGACCAACGAGTGCTGGGACGTGCTGGACTGCGTCTTCGTGCGCCAGCACTCGGCGACCACGCTAAAGGCGATCGGGCTGGCCCTCTTCCTCATGATCGCAGTAGTTTTGACCATTTATTTGTAACCTCAACCCGTTTTTTTCAGCTGTAACGTACAATCCTAACATTAAAAACAAAAAACGGATAACATAAAAGTAAACTGTTGTCATCAACATCTGTGCTACCCACATCTTGCATGTTGCCGAGAGCTCGAAAATGTTGTGCAGTGTTGAGCTCCTAGGCGTACTCGGTCATGTTCTCCATTTCGGCGTGGCTCATGCCGAGTCTGCTGGGCGCCGTGGTGGTCTTGGCGGGCGGGGTGGTCGGGGAGGGCGGGTCCACGAGGTAATGCCCGCTGTCCTCCATCTGGCTCTGAAATTCCAGGCTGACGCCCGACGCGTACTCGCCCGGCTTGGGGGCGGCGTTCTCGGCCGGTTTCTTCTTCTTCTTGGGCTTGTCCTTCTTCGTCTTGTCCTTCCCCATCTCGCTGCTGTCGTCGCCGTTCGTCTTCGTCTTCTTCTTTTTCTTGGTCTTCGTCTTGGCCTCGTCTTCGCCTCCGTCCTTCTCCTTCTTCTTTTTCTTCGGCTTCTTGGGCTTGTCCTGCTTCGCCTTCACCTCCGCCTCTCCGTTGCCCGCAGACTTGTTGTACTCCGACCTGTGGAGGGGGGGATTGGTGAGAATGAAAAAAACGAAAGCGAAACGCAAAGAACGAAAAAGAACGAAAAGCGAGCAAGGAGGCGAGACGTACGCGTATTCGCCGGTCTCGGTGTCGTCGTATTGGTCTTCGTTCTCGACGACGAACATGTCGCGCGTGGTGTGGTCCAGCTTGTCATCCACGCTCTGCTGCTCTCGCGACGCCCGCAGCTCCTGCAGCTCGGCCTCGCTGATCTTGCCGTTGGGGTAGAGCTCCTCGAGCTTCTTGAAGATCTCGTTGAACGTGGGCCGCGCCTCCGGGTCGAACGTGAGGCACTTGCAGATGATCTCGTCGTACAGCCGCTTCGGGCAGAACTCGGGCCGCGACAGCCGGTACCCGCTGTCCAGGGCCTTGACCACCTGGAGGGGCGACATGCCCGTGTAGGGCGTCTGGCCGAACGAGAAGATCTCCCACAGCGTGACGGCGAAGCTCCACACGTCGCTCTTCGTGGTGTACTTACGGTACTTGAAGGCCTCGGGCGCGGTCCACCGCACGGGCACGTTCTTCATTTGCGAGTTGTACTCGTTCTCGATCAGCCCGCGCGAGAGACCGAAATCGCACACCTGCCCAACGCGCAGCGCCGTATGAGTACTTGAAGGTGCGTGCGTGCGTGCGTGCGTGCGTGCGTGCTACCTTGACGTGGTGCTCGCCATTTCGCTTGATCTCCAGCAACAAGTTGCGTGCCGCCAAATCCTGGACGCCCAAGAGTGTTTAGCCTCGTCTGCGTATGGGCAGTCTCTCCACAACCGCGGTGCGTACCCTGTGGACGATGCCGTGCGTCGACAGATGGTCGCACCCAGCGGCCATGTCTCTCGTCATCTGAATCAACGTCTCCGTTCCTATCTTGCCACTGCACAGCGCACAAAACACATTATAATTATTATTATTATTATTATTATTATATTACATATTATTATTACACGAAATTGTAATTTTGAAGACATATAGAAGCGTCGAGGCGTACATGTTCTCGGTGAGGAAGCGATCCAGCGAGCCATCGGCAACGAACTCGGTGACCAGGAACAGCTCGTTCTTTTCCTGTGGGAAGGAAAGAAGCGAATACGAACGGTAAAAATGCGTGCGTGAACAACTTCGCTGTTGGTCGACTTGCAAAGAGGACACGCACATCGCACGAGGAAAGACCGAAGAATGTCACGACGTTGGGGTGCGCCGGCAGCTGCCTGCATTTGACACCAGTGTGAGACGCATGGTGGGTGGGTGATGAGTGGTGGGTGGGTGGGTGGGGCGGTGAAGGAGGAAAGCGATACGCCATGATGTGGGCCTCGAGGAGAAACGCGGATTTGTCCTCTGACCGAATGGTCTTGATCGCCACGGTGGTCGTTCCGCGCAGCTTGCCCTGCCACACGTCGCCGAAGTTGCCCTCGCCCAGCTTCTTGTGGAAGACCAGGTCCTGGCTCTCGATCGTGGCCTTGATGCTGCCGGACTCACCCACTGGTCGCATCAAATATAAACCGACGTCGGCCACGATATATCTACATGTCCTGTGAACAGAAATATGTACCCTTGAATTTGTTCTTGGCCGTCTGCAGGTAGTTGGCGATGGCGACGCGGGGACCCACGTCGAGGCCCAGTTCGTCCAGGTCACCCTGCATATACCAATATACCAACCACACTTGACACTTAGACCCCCCGGGGTGCGATACGACACGCGAGCTAAACGCCGCCGATGAGCTGGTCCCTACGTGCCTTTTTGAATTGGAGGAGCACGGTCCACGTGATGCCGGCCTTGATGAAGACGGGAGCCGCCTCGAGCAGGCCGAGCTCCTTGAGCATGGCCTCCAGGTCCGGGTCGAGCTTGCCTGCGTTCGCCCCCAGATCGGTCAGCACGCGTACTCCCTCATCGCATTCTTGCATCACTCTGTAGGAGGAAGAGGAATGAATGAATGAATGAATGGGGAATGGGGTACCCTTGATGGCCTTCTTCTTGCTGGACTTCTTCTTGCTCTTCTTAGAGTCCTCTTCCTCCTCCTCCTCTTCACCCTCGTCTTCGCTGTCCTCCGAGCTGCTATTGAACCCCGAGTAATTGCCTGCCGCCCACCAATCAATCAGTCAATCATCGATCACTGCGTGCGTGCGTGCGTGCAATACCTTTGCCGGCCTTGCGCGAAGAGGCCTTGGAGCTCAGCTTGGACTTGGTGCTCGACTTGGAGCTCTTCAGGTCGGACGAGCCGCTCGACTTTTTCGACTTCTTGGTCTTCTTCTCATCAGTCGCAGGGGACGGAAGCTGGCCAGTGAGCACAATCGTGTGCTCGAAGCCGGCGGCAATCGCGCACGCCTTGTCGAACACGCCCTGCACCGTTCGAGGCACGTCCTGGTTCTTGGTGTCTCCGTGCCCCAATCGACCTGGCCCCGGGTTGGCGTTAGCGCACACCGCACACGCACACGCACAGAGGGGCGAGTGTGTGTGTGTGTGTGTACCATTGGAGCCGCTGCCGAAAGTGAGCACGCTGCCGTCTGAAGCCAGCACGACCGAGTGCTTCTCGCCGGCGGCCACCTGGGTGATGACGTAGTTGTTCAGGGAGGTGATGGGCATCGGATTGGCCGTCTCCTTCTTCACCGTCTTGCCCTGACCTATATTTAAGAATAATAATAAATAAAAACGTCAGCCGTGTGCTGGGGTGCAATAGGCCTCGAAGAGGGAATGTAAGGTCTTACCGAGGCAGCCGTCCTTGTTCTTGCCCATGGAGTAGACCTTGCCGTCGATCGTCAGAAGCAACGTATGCTGCTTGCCGGCGGCCACTGGACGAACCACCAACGTTCAGATCGGTGTCAGACCAAGACCGAGAAGGCGGCAGTAGAAGTAACGTCGGCACTACTTCGAGAGGAGGGGGGCACAGCGCATACCCTGCATGATCTTGGCTTTGTTCTTGAGCAGGCCGACCTCCTGCGGCTGCTTAACGTGATCGGGCTGCGCGGCTGCCGGGAGAACGGTGGATGTGGGAAACGTTGAGAAGAAATGCCCACAAGGGGCGGCGGTCGTGTGTGTACATGTGGGGGGGGGTGAGAAAGCGCGTACCGTGTCCCAGCCAAGGACCCTGGCGGCCCCACGAATGCACGACGCCGTCGGCGTTGATAGCAAAGGTCTGATCGAACCCCACGCCGATCGACGTTATCGTTTGCTGCGCCCGAACGAGAGCCTCGACTCGCTTCGGTCGGTCGAGGTCCTTGCGGGTGCCGTGGCCCAGCTGACCATAGATGCCCTGGCCAAACGTGTAGACGTGGCCTCCGTCTGTGGTGAGAAGTGAAGTGAAGTGAAAACTGAGTGCATAGCCCTACAACGGTGCGTGCGCGGGCAAAAGAGAGCCAAGAGAGCCGAACCGGTGAGAAGGACCGAGTGCTGGTCTCCGACGCCAATCTGAGTGACCTTGCCCTGGACCTCAAGCTGCTTCGGGTGCTGCTCGTTGGCCGCGCCGCCGTGGCCCAGCTTGCCCCACTCGCCCTGCCCGAAGCTGTACGCCGTTCCGTCCTCTACGGCCGTAGTCGTAGGAGCCATTAGCATTCGCTGCTGGACAGGGTCAATGTAGAGCGAAATGGGGGAAGGCCAAACCAGCAAGGAGCAGCATGTGGGCTCGTCCGGCGGCGATTTGGAGTACGCGGTGGGCCAGCTTGAACCCGATGGAGATGGCGGGGAGGGGCGAAGGCTCCAGGAACTTGGCCTTGCCGTCGTACTTGGACGGCATCGTACCCCAGAAGTAGGGCGTGCCTTCACCTGCCAATACCCCACAATAAATAAGTATTAATATTATTAAATGCATGATTATTATTCCTGTGCGGCCAGGACAGAAAGCAACAATTCAAGAAGGAATGCACATAATTGAATTGTTGAAAAAAAAAATCGAGGGGTGATTTGTACTATTCACTGCGACGGAGCAGTTCCATCCGGCGTGAAGGGAGATTAGATCAGACGGCGCGTTGACGGATCGTGGATTCTTGTTATCGTAGCATTCGTACCCCAACTGCCCGTTGAAGTTGAGGCCAAAGCTCACCACCTTCGTCGTGGCCTTCATCTTCTCAATCGAGGAAGCGCAAGCGAGAGACCTTCCAAGGCCCGGCAGTGGAGCTTGCTCTTTGAGTTTGTCTTCCACACAACCGCGGTTGTTCCGCACAAGCTACGCTAAGCAACGGTAGCGTCGACAGCCGATGTGCCTCGTGTTCTTTTATGGTGCTCGGCTGTGTGTCGCGTCATGTCGTGTCGTGTCGCGTCGGGCTGTATGCGGCCAGCGAAGTGTTTAGTGAGCGGGGGGCAGGATGGAGCGAATCACCTCGGGCTCGTCCTCCTCGAACATGAGCTCGCGGGGGATGGCATAGGGCTGTAGCCGGATCAGGATGTCGCCGGTGGGCGTGGCGGTGCCAAACGTGGCCGGGTACTGAGGCAGCGGCAGCTTGTTGTCCTGCGCACATCGCCGACAAGAAGACGGTGATGAGGGTTCGTGTTGAACGAAGCAAGAGCTTGGCAAGAGAGATTTGGGTGCTTACCTTGAGCTCGACAGAGCGCGTCCGTACGAGGACGGAGAAGAAGGAGGTGAGGACCGTCATGGCGTACTTCTCCGCAGGGCACTTGTGCATTCCGTAACCGAACTGCACATAGGCCATGCCGTAGAAGGACGACGGGTTGAACGCCGTCTTGGTCTCGGGCGCTTGCCTTGTGATCAAGGTGCGAAAAGACATGAGAAAGGTGGCACGCAAGCGCGCACACGCAGATCGAGAAGCGGTACTTTTTCTTGGGCGGAGCGAAGCGCTTCGGGAAGAAGATGCCCGCGTCGGGGAAGATGTCCGAGTCCAGGTGCCCGAGAATGGGCGAAACGCACAGCAGCGAGCCCTCGGGAATAGTGAAGCCCTCGAACTGCAGATCAAGCGCGCGGGAGGTCAGACATCAATCCGCCTTCTTCCTTAGCGAGCCAGCAGCCATTAGGTTGAGCGTACCTTGAACGACTTAATGGCCTTTCGAGGAGGCAGAGTGGTGGTAAAGTACAGCCGCGTGACCTGTTTTTGCCCATAGAGGAAGCGATGGTTAAGGGGGTGAAGATGGAAGGTTGAAAGATTATAGACAAGCGCAGAGGAAGTCGAAGCCAAGAACCTCCTGAATGCACTGCTCAAGCTCACGGAAAGACGAGAACTGGCTGTAGGCAAGCTCCTCGGATTCCCCCATGGCCCGTCTCTGCTCGCGTCTGACGCGGTGGCTGTGTGGCGGACGAATGTAAGTCGAAGGAGGTCTTCAGCTAAACACAAGCCCAAAGGGAGAGAGGTCGTACAGATCCTGCGCGTGGCCTCGTTGGGACATGTGCGCGATGAGCCAGGTGAGGTGACCAGTGGTGTTGGCCTGGCCGTAGTAGAACATCTGGAGCACGGTGTCGACACTCTGCTCGATGGGCAGCCATGAGCCGTCCTCCTGCTTCACCTGAGCCAGCAGGTGCAGGAGGTGCCCTTCGTCGTCGGAGCTCTTGCTTTGGCGCAGGCGAGCGAGCTCCTGCTCGATCAGGCTGGCCAGCGTGCGCCGGGCTTCGAGAGCGCGCTTGACCGGCGGGATGAACGGCAGGTCGGGCAGAATGCGCGCCAGCAGGTGGGCCGATTCCTTCTCGAGTGCGAGGAAGCTCTCGGCGAACGCTCGCCCGTGCGCGGCATAGAAGGCGTCGCCGAGCAGCAGGCGCGTGTTGATCTCCATCACCAGCCCCTGGACGGCCGCGGCGAGCTCGATGTAGCCATCGCGTCCGGCTTGCTTGGTCCACTCGTCGAGCGTGCGCTGGGCGATGTCAGCGCAGCGCTGGCTGTACTGCTCCATGCGCTCGGTGCGGAAGACGGTGGCGACCGCCTCCTGCATCTTCTGCAGGTTGGCCTTGGGAATCTGAGTCGATGGGTTGGCGTGGAAGTACGCCAGCCGTCGCAGACGCTCAACTCCTGTTGTGTACCAGACATAGGGTAAGAGGGCCATTCATCATGGTGCGCTGGGTTGTGCGCAGTGCCTTGATGGTGAGAAATCTCCCCAGTCTCTTCAGCGTTGTAGAAGTACTTGTCCAGCGTGCTGTGCAAGCTTCCGCCTCCGTCCTGTTGAGCGACGTTAGTCTCCATTGCTCGCCACAGCTGCGGCGAGCACAGTTGCGCGTACCAAAGACGAGCGCAGCAGGAAGACGGCGTCGAAGAACAATAGATTGAGACGGAAGACGTTGCCGTACTGGATCACCACACGCACATGGGGTTGTGGTGCCGTTCAGATGTCATCTTGCAGAGGCGCCGCGTACCATGAGATGAGCCCACTCCAGCGTCTTGACGGGACTACCAAAGTAGGCTAACGCTGCACCGAGCAGCGGTACCCCCTTCTCAACACGCGGCGGTCCGCCATGTCCGGTAGGCTTAATCTGCAGCGCAGATCACCCGAGATTCGATTAATCTCAACTTATCTATAAAATGACCAGTGTCTGAGTCGCGTACGCGTAGATAGATCAAGTAGAGGACGGCAGCCACCAGGGCGAGCGGAAACAAGGCCCACAAAAGGAGTCCCATGTGGCTTGACGTCTGCACAATCAATCAAAACGATATTGTGAAGCAGGAAAATCGTTTTCTTTTCTGGTTCTACTGCAGAAGATGGGTGACAGATCGCTGGTGGCCACGATCGACGATTTCGTGAACCCTGAAAAGGGTGAGGAGGCTCGCACGGATGCCCTCAACACTCTGCTCATCCGTACTTTTCCCTCCACTTCAAGGCCTTTCCATTTAATCGATCTGCGGAGGCTGCTTCCTCTAATTCTCATCCCGGCCGGGTGTGGATCTTTTTGCACAAGGTGTGCACTCGGGTGGCGTAGCACTGCACCAGCTCGTGGAGAACATGGCGGACTACTTGCCCTCCAAGGACGAGGTCATCCGCGGCCGAGGTACTACCCCACGGCACCACGCCACGACACACGGGCACGTGCGGGGTCTCCCGACTAACGTTCGCACCACAGCTACGCTTCTGCTGTCCGAGATCATTGCGCGTCTGCCCGAACTCAAGCTGGACGAGGGGTCGCTGCACTTCCTCTCCGCCTTCTACGCTGACCGTCTGCAGGACTTTCCCTCCATTTCCGAGGTGCTCAAGGGCATTCTGGCGCTCTTGACCAACCACACGACCACCGACGAGGATGTGGTCGCCATCATTCGAAGGCACAATCTCCATCACCCAACCCTCAGAGAGTGCCTGATCTGCTTACGTCTCTTCTGTGCTTCCCACTTTTCTTGCCCTCTTCAGCATCACCGCCGAAGTGGTGGACCAGGGCTACATGGTGTCTCTGTCGCAGGCTGCGCGAATGAATCTGCTTCAGATCTATTCGATCGTCTTGGACAAGTTCGAGGATGGTGAGTACAACTTGAACCCTGCGCTCTGTGTGATGATGGCGGACCACGGAATAACACCTGATCACACGCAGCCGCCAAGTCGCTCAAGGCCGATTTCGTCTTTTCCTTCGTACGCGTGCTCGATGGCGAGCGTGACCCTCGCAATTTGGTCATCGGCTTCCAGACATTCGTCAAGGTCGTTCACAGCATCCCCGAGTTCGTCCGCTTCAGCGAGGTACAGCCCACTGCCGCCGTCACGGCCCTACTACTCTAGCGTGGCGTGAACTCACGCGCTGTCTTCGCGTGGAACAGGAACTGTTCGAGGTGGTGTCTGTCTACTTCCCAGTGACGTTCACACCCAAGCCCAATGACCCCTACGGCATCACGAAAGAGGCACTGGTCCAGAGTCTTCGGTAGGGGTTTCCCACTCGTTGTACGCGTCTTTGTTTAATCGCTTTGCTCACATTGCGTGTACGCGTACTCCACGCTAGCGCGTGCTTTGCCGCGTCATCGGAGCTCGCCCAGCACGTCATTCCTTTTTTGTTGGACAAGGAGTCTTCCACCATCAGTGAGACTAAGGTGCGTACACCGCCACTGCGCGCTGCTTCGCACCGGTCACTCATAGATGAACACCCTTCACCTCAGTTGGACGCCCTGGAGACGCTTTCGCTTTGCGCCCAGAGCTACGGATCCCTCACGATCTCCCGATATGTCGAAGACATTTGGCCTGCCCTGCGCACTGAGGTACTTTCAACCTCAATTGCCCTCGTGTGTGTGTTGTGCATACGAAGCGAAACTCACCGGGTTGGCTCACCTTTTCTTCCCAGGTGCTCACGTCAAAGGAAGCACGCGTTGTGGACCAGGCGCTGAAGACAGTGTCCGACCTTACCAAAGTCCTGGCGAGCGATGTCGTTACAATCACTTCCGGCGCGCGTGTTTCGTCCAACCTGCGAGTACTGGCTCTGCCCCCTCCCCCCTCTCAATCACTTCGCCACTCATGCAAACACTGACCCGGCTCTTGCGCCACAGGAATTTTTGGAGCCGCTGATCAACCAGTGCTTGCACGAACTCCGATCGCCCGACTCCAAGATCGCCATCTCCTGCGGCAAGATCCTGCAGGCAGCTGCTTCGGCTTCGGGTACCCCTGAGACCATTGCCCCCCCCCTTCTAGGCCACTTGAGCTAAACGAGAAGACCTCTCTCGCACTCTTCCTGGTCATCTGCATTCCCAGTCCGTGCATGTGTCGAGATTCTGAAGGACACCTTCCCGATCCTGCTGCGCCAGTTCTCGCTGGAGCAGCGTCCTTCGCACCGCCAGTCATTGCTCGACCTCGTCCTCAACTTTGTCATTGCAAGCAGCCAATTCAGCGGTACACCATGATGAGCTCTCACATTGAGCCTGTGGCAGCCAATATAACTCAATATCCTACTTACTTCCCAGAGCTCACGGTGGAGGATCACCCATTGCGACCCTGGCGGGATCAGCTCTTCACCACCTTCACCAGCACCTTCGTACTCATTCCCGCGCCAGTTGATGTTGTTCCATGCCAGCCAAATAATTGTTCTATTATTTCAATAATTCCAAGGTTGCCCAGAGCGTGCTCAGCACGGCCAAGTTCAAGATCACGTCCATCACCGGACTCCGTGGCCTCCTTTTGGCTGACCTGCTCGATGCTAACCAGGTTACTACATAACCCTCTCATTTATAGTTTCAGCTAGCGGCAGTGCTGTTGCTCACACACTTTCCACACCAGACTGAAGTGGTGCTTTTGCACTTCAGCAAGGCCGTTCTCGAGGACAAGGACGCAGTGGTCCGGTACGTACGCCTCACATCCATTCAAGCGTCGGTGTTCTTCTCTTAAGCTTAGATCGACATTTTTCTATCTACGCCCAGATCGAACGCACTTCGGGCACTGGACGTGGTCGCGCATCAGCCGGGCAAAGCTGGGCTTGTGGAGAAGTACACGCTGCCCGCCCTCCTCGATGCCATCACCAGCATGACTACCCAGTCCGATGTCGCCACTCTGCCTCAGCGTACGTTCTTGCCGACCGCGCGCCGCACCACAGCTCGAGAAGCGAGCAAAGAAGTAACCCTGTGCAACACCACAGCCCGAGAAGAGAGCGAAGAGCACCGCGAGGACAGTGAAGGCAAGACCCTACCATCGATCCTGGGAGCGCTCACGGTCCTCGCCTCCGAGGCCTCGCTCTGCCGCGTGATGGTGCCGAGGCTGCTCGCGATCACCGAGTCGCATTGGGCCGGTACGCCTTGCCAATAGGCCACCGCTCAGCGCTCAGGCCTTTCCGGACCCAACTCATTCTTTTCCTTATGGTGCGCGCGACCCTCGCACAGAGCTCAGGGAGGCGAGCCAGGACGGCAAGCCGCACTCCGTGCCTGCGCACGTGCTTGAGGCACTCTCGCGCGTTGTCGCTTCCGCCGCTGAGTCTCCGGCGATCATCCAGGAATGGGCAGCCACCCACTGCCCTCGCGTGCTCAAGCTGCTCATCAACGAGGCCTCCTCGCAGGTAACGCCTCCCGAGTGTGCGTGAGCGGTTTCGGGCGTGTGCGGCTGCTGAAGTCACATCATGTGCGGTTACGCAGACCGCGACAACCCCCGATTCTGCCGATTTTCTGCATGCTCTGGACTCGAGCGTGCGCCTGTTTGGCGCGGTGACCAGGGGACTCGAGGCTGGTACGGAGCGCGCCGCCTTCGTCGATTCGGTGGCCGCTCTCTTCCTCAACGGCAAGGCCGACAAGTTCCCTCACGAGGTGCGCATCGCTTTCTCTTTTTCGTCGCCTCGCTGGCCACGTCAGCTGACGTGTGAGCACTCTCAGGTCGAGTCCTTCCGCCCCTTCGACGAGAAGGCCCCCACCGGGCAGAAGCTGCTGATCAGAGTCTTTACCGCGGTGGTCGGCTCGGCCCACCGTGACGTACGTCGTTGATCAACAACTGTGCGACGTGGTATCTGTCTGTTGACACGTTGCGTGTACACGGCATCTGCTCGGCAGACGCCCCTGGCCTCGGCGGACGAGGCGCTGGGCCGGCTGTACGCGTTCACCGAGACACGCGCCATCGCCAACGCAGGCGAGGCGGCCAAGGCACATGAACTGATCGCGCTTTCTGCCTCTCAAGGATTGGCTGCTGTGGTGAACAAACTGCCCGAAGGTCTACCACCGCACACGACGCACACTCACGACGCACAACACGCGACACGCGACATGCGACACACGACTGACCTGTTGTTCTTCGTTGGCGGGACCCCAGATTCATCCGAGCTGAGCGAGTTCTTGGCGCAAGTGCTGCCCGAGCTTGGCCGCAAGGTCGGACCGGGCTCCTCCGCACCCTTCCAGGAAAAGACCGACGCTCTGCGCACGCTCACTTGGGTACTGCAAGCCCCCATTTCGTTGTGCAAGCTAGCTTGATATATTCTCGCGTGCGGGCCACACTCACATTTTGTCTTGCAACTGGCGACAAACAGTTGGCCAAGGCGTTGGTGATGCGCGGGCACGCCAAGGGCAAGGAGGTGGCCAACGAATTGATCGGACTTCTTTCGTCCACGGAAGAAGAGGGACACAAGAAGTACGCCACCGTTCTCATCAGCCCGACATTGCCTGTGACGCGTGCGTGTTTTCTTACCGTCTACTCGTCGCTCCAGGCTGTCGGTCTTGGCGGCGCAGTCCATGGACGTCATCATCGGCGATTCAGAGGACGTTCTCAACGTCCACACCAGCTCACGCATTCGGGTACCTTCTAGCCCGCGGCACTTGATGCACGCAGCTCTTGAGGAGTTCAGACACCTAACGCGTTGGTCCTCCACACGCGCAGGTGCTGTACAAGCAGCGCTTCTTCAGCGAATTGCTGCCCACCCTGCTGCGCGGTTTCCACGAGGCCTCCGCGCCATCCAAGCCTGCGCACCTGCTCGCCATCTCCTACCTCCTCAAGCACATCCCCAAGTCCGTGCTCCTTTCCGAGCTGCACACGGTACTACCACACCCAATCTCCCCCCCCCTTGCACGAGCCATGGGTCCACAGCTTACGTCCACGGGTTTCTTCGTCTTCGGCTCTCTTGCAGGTGATGCCGTTGATTGTGCAGTCGATCAATGCAGACGACGAGGGCCTCATCGCGTCGACCCTCCAAACGCTCTCCATGCTCATCAAGGAGGCGCCCAACATGGTGAGTGAGCACGTGTCGGCCTTCGTTCCGGCGCTCCTGCGACTCACCACCTTCAGACCGAAGATGGTACGCTCCCGCCCCGCCGCGCACCGCTTTTTTCCTCTCCGACGCAGAATTAACTCTTAGTACGTCCCCATCCCGCGCAGGCCATCCGCATCGCTGCGCTGGACTGCCTGTCGTCGTTCATCACGTTGCCCTTCTACAAGATCTTCCCCTACCAGAAGAAGAGTGCGTTTTGTGTCACGCGATGTGTGCGTGCGCGTGCGCGTGCGCGTGTGCGTGTGCGTGTGCGTGTGCGTGTGCGGCTTTGTCTGACTTGGCCGATGTCTCTGTTGGGCCGCCAGTCGCGAATGAGCTCTCGGCCGCGTTGGACGATCCCAAGAGGGCCGTGCGCAAGGCCGCCGTCAAGTGCCGCAACCAATGGTACGCCCGCCCGTTGTCCTTCTGCTCTCTACTTGTACGACCTCCAGGCTCACCACTTGCCTCATCGACCCAAGGTTTGGGCTGAAGACGGACAACACGGCCCTGCGGAAGCCCGCCGCCGCGCCCGAACCACACCGCGGCCACGACCACCACGGCCACGACCATGACCACGCACACGGCCATGGCCACAGCCACGCGCACTGAACCAGGAGCCGCATGTGCGAGTTCGTTGTCCGCGCGCACGTAAAATCGGGCCACCAACTAAACCAGGTTTCTCCATTACCTCACCTCCTAACCGTACCACACGCAAGCAGCCTTCTTCTCTCAACCCGACCACAGCAATGCAACAGCCTACTTGGGGTGCCCACGCTCGTCCTTGGGTATGGCCCTTGTCACCTCAGTACTTTCTCTTTTCCGTTTGCCCTTACCCTCTCTGTACTGCGGCCGCCAGTTCGCGTCGTACTTCGGCACGGACGCCCAGCTCGTCAGCCAAATCCAGGGTAACAGCTTCTCTCCCACAAATCTTTTCAGTTGCCGGTGACCCTGTTTGCGTTCGATCTTGGACGGTTCCTGACAATCCGGTTCCTTCCATTTTAATCTCCTAGCCTGGTTCAGCGCCGTTGACACGGACAGGAGCGGACAGTTGGACCAGGGCGAACTTGGCCGTGCCCTCCAGCAAGCTGGCGTACGACCTCCCCTCATGATCAGATTAGATCGGATTCCTTCGCGCTTCGATCTTTTCTGCTGACGTCACGCTTAGCTGGAATTCATTTTTAATTCGTTTTTATTTTTATATCGACCAGCTCAACTTTGGCCCGGCCACGCTGAGGCGCCTCTTGACGACTTTCGATCTCGACCGGTCGGGCCACCTCGGCGTCAACGAGTTCGTGTGCCTCTACCAGTTCGTGCTCTCCCTCCGCAACTCCTTCGCCTCGCAGGACCGCGATCGCTCCGGCAAGCTCGACAACTGTACGCCGGACCCCATGATGAACGAGTCATCTATCTGCATTCTTGTTTTTCTGATTGTGTACGCACGCATACGTACCACCACCACCACCACCACACACACACAACACGCACACGACCGCACACGCACACGCAGGGAACGAAATCACTGCGGCGCTGGCCCAGGGTGGCTTCCAGCTGAGCCCGCCGGCCATCAACAGCGTGCTGACCCGCTTCGATCCCAACCGGGTCGGACTCACGCTCGAGGCCTTCACCGAGGTTGCCCTCTTCCTTGCCAGCCTCAGGTACCTCTCCGTTCTTCATTTCCCCCCCCCTCGTGTCGCGTGTGCGTGTCGTCTTGTGTGTGCGATGGTGATTGTGTGGTGCGTGTGTCGCGCGTGTGCTGACGATTGTGTGAATGAAACCGGCCAGGTCATACTTCGACTTCTACGCGCACCAGCCCAAGCCCCAGGGCTTCGGCCAGCCGCCCGCCTCGCAGGGTCCGCCCGGCATCACACCGACCAACGCCACCATCACCCTCAGCTTCGATCAGCTCGCCTGCGCCACCCCCTACTTCCTGTAGGTCCTACCGCTCCGCTGTCTACCGCTGTCGATTGATTGACGTTCACACAACATACATCTTGTGCAAACTCTCTTTCGATAGTTGTAGTTGTTGTTGTACACGTGTGGTTTATTGTTATGCTCTCTTGCTGTTGTTGAGAACCTAAAGACTCGCCTTCCTCTTCTTGATGAACCAGAACCCGACGAGGGCGGCAGCGGCGGCCAGGATGGCGACGCCGGCGAGGACACCGATCACGATGCCGGCGATGGCTCCCCCCGATAGGTCACCGTCGCCCGAGTCGGCGCCGGCGGGGTCGGCCCCGGTAGCGATCCAGACCACGTCCATCGGGGGCATGACCAGGGTGATGCGGTCGTCGCTGAGCGTCATCGCGGCCGCGCCGGTCAGCTTGTGGAACTCGGTCGCGGTCCGGGGCTTGCCGAACTCGCAGGTCTTCTGCTTGGCCGCGTAGGGGTTGACCGCGAGCACGTAGTCCCGGCCCTGGTGCCGCCAGAACCGCACGCCGCAGGCCCGGCCCTCGTTCACCTCGCGCGCCCACTGCTCGGGGAAGGTGTAGTTGGGGTGGACGGCCTCGTTGGACAGGATGACGGGCGAGTAGTCCAGGAGCTCGGCCGCGACGCGCTTGACCTTGGCCCACTCCTGGTCGAAAGGGGTCTTCTTGTCCATCTTCCACAGGCAGTCGAACTCGTAGTAGATGATGCCGTTGGCCCCGCCCGCGATCATCTGGTAGGTCATCTGCCGCAGCTGCTGCTCGGTGGGCGGCCGCTCGCTGGTCTTGTCGGGCAGGTAGCAGTTCCAGTCGAAGATCTGCGGCACGTTCCAGAAGGCGCGGTTGTTCATCACCAGCGACCGGGCCTGGTACGACACGATGTAGACGGCGTGAAGGTCGTCGTAGGTCTGGAGCGGGTAGATGTCGACGCCCGTCACGTCGTACATCTCCTTGTAGCGGTGCATCTGCAGCCGGTTGTTGATGACCGGGAACACCACGTGATCGTAGTCGGCCTCGCGGATCCCGAGGGTCTCGGCGCGCAGGTTGTTGATGAAGGACTGGGCGCTCGACGGCTCGTCGTAGAGGTAGTACCCGAACAGGCCCGGGCTGGCCTTGATCGACTCCACATGGTCCACCACCCTCTGCACCGACTGCGCGACGATCGTGGCGTTGGTCGACGTGGTGGCCATGTGCTGGATGGGCTGGTCGATCACCCGCAGCCGCCCCTTGGACCGCTGGTGGATGTAGTCGATCCGGGACTTCCACTGCGCCCAGTGGATCATCAGGTTGAAGGGGCTGTCGGTGAGCAGGTCGATTTGTGTGTCGTTCAGGCTCTCCATGTAGAGGCCGAGCGGGAAGAAGGGCCGGCCGTTGTCGATCAGCCGCAGGTCCTTGTCGACGTACATCTTGTAGGTGCGCTTGGCCGCCAGCTTGTGCATGTTGGTGCTCACCGTCTTGGTGCGGCCGCCGAACAGGTTGTTGACCACCGTCACGTTGAGGGTGTAGAAGCCCGGCGCCAGTGGCCTCGGGTCGAACGTGAACGAGGCCACGATGTTCTCGCACCGCCGCTTGAGGGTCCACTCCGTCAGGCGCTTGACCACGACCTGGTCCTCATTCCGCACCACCACGGCGGTGATGTTGAGCCAGTCGCCCTTCTCGAAGGCGGTGCGCTGGACCGTCAGATCGGCGATCAGCTCCACGGGCTCGTCGTAGACCTCCTGGCGCCAGGCCGTGATGTCGGCGCTCCGCACCACATCCACGGTGTCGATCACCTCCAGGGCCACGTCGTCGATCCAGTACTCGCCCGTCCCGTCGCGCAGGGCCCAGCCGTAGACGTAGTTCTTCTCCGGGAAGAGCATGACCGACGGGCAGCTCATCTGGATCCACCCGCCCTGCGAGCAGTCGGCCGTGGCGCTGCCGCAGGCCGTCTTGTTGTGATAGCAGTAGACCCCGGTCGTGTAGTCCCGGCTCTCGAAGAAGAGCAGCAGGTTGGCCGACGGGCTGAAGTTGCGGTACTTGTACCAGGCCGTGACGCGGTAGTAGACCCCGAAGACCAGGCCGTTGGTGGGACCCCGGAACTGGTACCAGCCGTTGGTGGCGGCGGTGCTGACGGTGCAGTGCACGGAGTAGTTGCCGGTGCGCGCCCCGCCGGCCTCGGCGGCGCAGAGCGGGGGCGGCTCCTGTCCCCAACCGCTGCTCTGAGCCTCGAACGAGGGGTTGGCCAGATAGTTGGTTGCGGCTCGTGCCCCGGTCATGGTGAGAAGGAGCACTAGGCAAACAGTGGCTATTGCAGCTGAGGCAAAGACCTGGCGCATCTTGGGCGATCTGATGGCCGCCAGGCTGAGAGGGACTGATGGTGGGTGGTGTGACGGGGGAGCGATGTGAAAACTGTAGCGTCTCAGTTGTCCCTTGACCGGTTCACCACAGGCTAATGGAAATTTTCACCAATAGCAACACTGAGGCAACAGGCAAGTTGCGCCAATCGCGGTCCGCTCTAGGCGTCGGTGCTGTCCGATTCGATGCGGTCCGGTCCGGTCCGGTCCGTACAAGTCCAAGGGGGGGCGCCTTCCGTTGACCATCAATGGGACAGCAATCAGGTCGTGTTCATGCTCAACGCCCCAGCCCTTTTTTCTCTTGTGATCACAAGCAATATCCAGTTTTTACAGGGAGAAGCCGTACTGGCTGGATGCTGTCGACTCCAACTCCTATGCAATCACTAATCCAATCGCACGTTCGCCAACTGTGCCAAAACATGTCCCGCAACCACGGGCAGCGTGGACGACGAGGAGGAGAACACCATCACCTGCTTTTTGGCTGAGGTTTAACTCCGAGGGGCGGATGCAGAGGCTAGTGATGGGGAAGATGTGACCATGATGCACGATATGTACACGCATCAAGTAATAGGTGCTAAAGGTTGCATTGGCGAACAGACAAACACGTTCCTGCTAACCAACTACGAGGCGCCGTCCTGCTTGATGACGAGGATGCTGCATCCGGCGGGTGCGTGCTGGAGGAGGTATGAACTGGTGGACCCCAACAGAGCCTTGCTCACGCCGCTAAGCCCTCGCGAGCCCATGCAGACCAACTCCACCTCCCTGGCAATTGCGCACGAAGTCCGATTGGTCAGAGTCAGAACCCAACCACACGCACACGCACACGCACACGCACACGCACACGCACACGCACACGCACACGCACACACCACGATAGAAGTACCGCTTCTCGATTTGGTGCAAGAGGGCCTCTCTAGTGTTCTTCGTGAAGGCGATCTTCTCTTCGACCTGGCCCTGCAGAGCATTCACGAGTTCAGTTTCAGTGCCGCGGCCACCACTGGGCGAGTTACGGCGGACCTCTCTCCTTCGTCCCTGGGCGGTGCACATGGTTTTCGCTCGCTGCATGATCTTCTTGGCTCGCGCCTCCATCATGTCCATCACGCCCGATACGTCCATGAACTTGGTTGTGTGCCGCAGCCCCGAGTCAGGTAAAGGGGAAGAAGGGAACGAGTCAGACCAAAGGAGAAGGAGAAAGTGGGGGGGGGGGCGATGGGTACGGGTGCGGGGTGCATTTCCTCGACGGTGTGGACGAGGAGGAGGGAGTCCTCAGGCTTGGTGAGCTCCAGCGCTCGGCGCAGCGCGTGGTAGGCGTTCTCTGAACCGTCCAAAGCCACCATAACCTTCATTGCTTCGTGTGGAGACTACGTCGGGGCGGTGCTGGTGGTGTGGTGCTCAAAACACAGAACGAAGGCAAAAAGAAAGTACAGCTCCTCCCGAGGATTCTTTGAATTCCAAGAAATTTCACTTGGAAACAGGCTAACATTGCCGCAAGTTTAGGACCAATTTTCGAAATATGCAAAACATTTGATGTATTTGTGTTTGTTGTGCCTCAGAAGGGACACTTTCGCTTGGCGGCCTTGGCGTCGCTGCCGTCGAGCTGTGGCGACAGGGGCAGGACACCATCGTCCTCCTCCTCCTCACCGCCTTCCTCATCGGGATCGTACCAGCCGGCGGGCATGGCTTCTCCCTCCGCCGCCTTCTCCTCGCCGCCGTCGGCCTCGTCCTGCTCGCCGTCCTCCTGCGCGGCGTCGCCGGAGCCCTTGGCGTCGGCGAGTTCGGTATTGTCCTGGTAGGGCGCGTTGTCGAGGCACGCCGGCAGGGCCGTCAGGTAGTCCAGCGTGTAGATGTTCTCGTCGCACCTGTGTTGTTGTTGTGTGTGCCACAAATCACGCCGCGCGGGTGAGAACACGGTCACATGCAACAGAAACGCACAACACGCCACGACACGCACACGTTTGGGGCTTTGGGGGGGGGCAATACAGCTTGGAGACGGCTGAGTAGTGGGTGGTGACGCCCTTGTACAGGAGGCGCAGGAGCGACGGAAGCGAGGCCATGGCACTCGACGTCTCGTTTACGAGCGAGGGACGGGCAGCCCTGCACACACAGACCAGATCGTTAGCAAAAGAGCCAGACGCCCGGGGGGGGGGTGTTCATTCGTACTTGAGGGCGGGGCCGTGGTAGGTGAACAGGTGGGTCATCCACAGCAGGTGGAACTCAATGTGCGGCGACTCGGGCAGGATCTGCAGATTGGGGGGAGGGGGTGCGAAACACGGGTGAGCCGCTGGAGAATGAAGCGCGGAGAGCGCGATGGGGGGGAGCACGTACCCGGCCGATGAACGAGGTGAGCCGCTGGAGGTAGTGGTCCGGCAGGTGAGCAGCGACGAGCTGGATCTGGTGCGGCGGAACCGCGTGGTACACCTCGCCGATGAGGTCCTCCTCGTTCAAACGCAGAGCCATCTGTGAAGAGAACTGGCGTGTGAGCCACGCGTGCGTGTGCGGTGGTGCGTGTGCGGCATGAGGGACTGGTGCGTACAATGAGGGCCTTGAGGTGGTGCCCGCCGTTCAGCGTCTTGCGAATGTTCTTGGGAGTGATGTCGATGTCCAGGTCGAAGGGGTCGAACATGAGGCGATCGTCGAGGGAGTAGATCAGCAGACCCTCCGTCGTCGCCGCCGCCCAGCCTCGACCCGTCGGCGCGAAGCGAAGGGACTTGCATCGGATCTCGATCGACGTCGCCCTCTTGGAGGCGAGCTCGCCCACCTTGACACCTGTGTGTGTGTGTGGTCAGCAGACTGAACCAGCTCGCGGCGTACGCGGGGGGAGGCAGCATATATATATATATATATACATACCGGGCAGGGTCTTATCGATGCGGCCCTTGCGGCCCTCGGCCTCCCGATCGCTGTCGCCGTCATCGTCCTCGATGAGCTCCATGGGGCCGGCCTCGGTGAGCATGCGGCTGTCGAGGAAGTCGACGGTGCCGCCGATCGCGCGGTTGCGCGAGAGCTGGTAGCGCTTGATGCGCATGCGCTGCGACACCTCGTACATCACCACCCACTTGCTGCGGCCGCCGCCCATGATCAGCCGACCGTCGGCCGAGTAGCACAGGCTCGTGAAGTGCTTGCTCGCCGCCGAATTCTTGGCCGTGCGGCGCTCGTTGACCGTTCGGCCGCCCGAAATGTCGTTCCTGCCCTCGATCTGGCCCAGGTAGGTGGCCGTGGTGGTCTCCCAGAAGTGGATGTTGCCGTCGAGCGTGGCGGTGGCCAGCTCCTTGCCGTCCGGCCGGAAGGCGATCGCCAGCACGTCCGCGTTGTGCCTCAGCACGTCGGGCGTCGCGCCCGTCGTGAAGATGTCCCACAACCGCACCGTTCCGTCCCTGCAGTGTTGTCGTGTGCCGACCAGTGCGCTGAGGGTCAGCAGGCGCGCGCAAAGAAGAAAGAAGAAAAGGAAGAAGACGAACCAGGAAGCCGAGGCCAGCAGAGGCTTGGCCTGCGAGGGCGAGAACGCGAGGGCCGAGATGGGCTTCTCGTGGGCGGCCAAGACATCGAGCAGCTTGCCCGTTTGCACGGACCTGTGCGCGGAGATGGCAGCGCGGTGAGATCAAGGCGCCCAAAAGACCCATGGGCCTGGACTGCGGCGCAACGTACCAGACGTAGACTTCAAAGGGGTCGATGGAGCCGGCGCACACGACCTCTCCGCTAGGGTCGACGGCCAGGCACGTCAGCTGCGCCGACTCGTTGCCCACGAACGTACGGAAGTTACGGTATCGCACCAGATCGAACGCCCTGTCGGTGGTGAAGATCCCATCAGCCTCAGTGCGCGTGGTGGGGTTGCGGGGGTGATGGTGATGTACCTCACAGTGCCGTCGAGGGAGCAGGAGAAGACGGAGTGGCCGAGCGGGGAGAAGCTGAGGTCGGTCACCGGCGCCTTATGCTCGTTGAAGGTCACGTAGCAGAACCCGCTGGTGGTGTTCCACAGCTTGACCTTGCCGTAATCGTCACCCGTAGCTGCGCGCGTGGACGAGCGTGATCGTGTGAGGTTGCGCCAGCCAAGAGCCGTGACAGACTAGAGGAAGAAGAGAGGAGGGGGGGGGTCAGTACCGATGATGCTGGCGTCGGGAGCGTAGGCGATGGAGTTCATGTCGTGGAAGTGGCCCTGCTGCTTCAGCACGTAGGTCTCAGACTGCCACTCCCATACCAGCAGCTGCCCGAGCTTGGCTGCAACCATGACGTTCTCAGTGTCAACAGAGACCAACACACACACAGGGCGGGCAGCGAACCTGAGCCAAAGGCAAGCCACTCGCCGGAAGGAGAGATGGCGGCGGTGGAGAGCGACGAGGTGGAGATGGAGAGCGTGTGGAGGGTGACAACGCGCGACGTCGGACCCATTGGGATATCGTCTTCCTGAACGTCGTACACCGAGAAGACTCCGCTGGTGAAGGCAACCACCAGGATTCCTGTTGGTGCATTCCACGCAAGAGCAGCGTGAGTCGCAAGTCGACGCCAACGATGAATAAACAAAACTGTTAAAGGAAAGAAAAGTCGCGCGTCGAATGCTATGCTCGGGGGGAGGCGGTACCGGTCTTGGACGAGTAGGCGGCGGAGCGGGCCTTGACGCCGTCGCGCGAAATGCTCTGCTTCTTGACCACCTTCCACCTGCCGGAGAGCAGCCGGAAATCGTTTTCCTCCTTCGCCGCCGGCTCTTGCTTCTTGGCCTCAGCTTGTGCGCCGTCGGCCTTGGCCTCGCTCTCGGTTTCTTCCTTGGCTTCTTCCTCTTCCATCACTTCCACTTCCTCCTTCTCGTCGTCCGTATCTTCCTTCTTGAGCCCCGTGTGCTTCCGCCACTTCCACACGAACACCGATCCCTCTCGGCCAATCGTGTAGATCTATGCGTAGAGACCGCGCGTCAATGCGTGTGTGTGAGCGTGATGGTGAGCGTGTGTGCGTACGATTTTGTCGTTCTTGCCAAAGAAGGCGGCGATCACGGAGTCCCGGTGGCCCGAGAGCGTGAACGGCAGGTAGCCCTCGGTGGGGTGGAGGGAGTACATCCTGCACGTCATGTCCTTGGAAGTGCTCACAAAGTACTTGGAGTCCGACGACCAATCGATGTGCGTCACATCTCCGTGGTGTCCTACATTCGCATGAATCGTGTGAGCACGACGATTGCATCCGTGTGTGTGTGTGTGTGTGTGTGTGTGTGTGTCGTAATGATGGAGGAATGTACCGCCATAAGTGCGAACGAGCACAAAGGGAGCGAATTCCTTGTGCACGGAGGGTGTGCGCCATACGCGCACGTACTCGCCGTAGGTGACGGCAAAGTATTTGCCGTCGGGGCTGAACTTGAGGAAGCGCACCTGGCTCTTGAAGTTGAAGTGCGACAGCACCACGCCCTTGTGGAAGTTCACCAACAGTGCCCGGCCGTCTAAGGCGAACAGAAGGTGAGCATGGCGCTTGCTGCCCGGTGCTCAGCAAAAGTGAAAGGGGCTGCAGGCTTGATTGAGGAGCAAGGCCGCACCATCGTCTACGGTGATGAGGAGGCTGCCGTTCGGAGACAGTGCCATGTGCTTGATGTTGGTGCGGTTTTCAAAGGGAAGGGTGTGCGAAGAGTTGCTGCAAAGTCGCGGCAGCGATGCGCGTAATGAATGTGAGATCGTGGTAAAATCGCGAATTAAAAATTGGATAAAGATGGCATCAACGTACTTGACAAGATCGAAGACCGTCACGCGGTTGCCCACAGGGCTGAGCAGGGAATTGCCGTCAGGGGTGAACAGCACATTGCCCTTTCTGTAGACGCTACCGCATAGATTGGAGAACTAGGGAGATGAACAATTAATTTACAGTAATTGCGGATTTTGAGAGAAATCGATCAAGTGCAACTCTCCATAGCAAGCCTCGTCCCCCGGTCGTGGTACCTTGTACGCGTACATGGCGTGGGCCGATGAGTTGCTTCCGTTGAAAGATGGGCCACAACACAATCGCAATCTCCCGCTCCGTCTCCGTGGAAGGAAACCAGAAAAGAAATTCGGGTGGGCGCCAGCTACAGAGAAAAGCAACCAGAAAAGAGCTCCCTCTATGGCGAGAGAGACAAACAGTATCTGTATTGTATTCTCACCTCCTTCTCTTACATCGTCCGAGACGAGCCGCATCACCACCCTTCCGTTAAGACCCCGCTGGCATTCGCGCCTTGCTCTTTCCACACGCACACAGCGCTCGTCGGTGAAGACAGCAGCAGGCACGGGCCGAGAGGGTGCCTAGTAGTCGTCAGAGCCGTTGCGGTCGACGATGAGAGCGAGGACGCTGTTGAGCAGCATGACAAGCCAGAGGAGCCAGTCGAAGAGCGAGAAGAAGAGGGTGGCGCTCCACGTGTAGGGCATCTCGCAGTGGCCGTAGTTGTCGTCGATCCACGACATGTCCCTGGCCAGCAGCGACCAGGGCACCACCCAGAAGGCGAACATGAAGAGGGAGAAGCCCGAGAGGAGGCCCGTACAGGCGTAGTGCTTGCCGGTCGAGTGCTCGGTGAACTGCAGCACAGCCCACAGCGCGATCGAGACGAGAGAGAAGAAGATGGAGAGGATGGTGACCGTTTCGCCCAGGCCCACCACTCGGTCGCTCACTCGGAAAGAGAACACCCCGAGACTGCCGCAGTTGCTGTCGGATCCGTTTCGGCTGCCGGCGTAGAGACCAACATTGGTCATCGATACGAGGGCAATCACCACCGCCACGAAGATTCCCATTGTGGAGTAGTTGACGAACTTGGTAAATCCCATCTTGAGAGAGTGGAGGGAGGCTAGATGAAGAAGATGTTGTTGAAGGTTTTACTCCCTTGCTATGGTGAGCGCCAGGAGATAGCGAGTTGAGGTTGACGCTGGAGGCGAGGGGTGCGACGACTCCTTCTTCACCGACCTTATCAGTAGATCTTGCGAGTCAAGAGCCAAGAGGGGTGCGCAACGGCGAGACTTCCCGCGTCCCGGGACCCAAGTGTTGGTTGACGAAAGGGCATGGACACGCCACAACACCCTGAAATGCAAAAACCACCAGCTCAGGGAAAAGGGCAAAAAGGAAAATAGAAAAGAAATGATTACGACTTTTCGTGGCCGGAAAAATAGTGGCAGGGGAGTGTCAATAAATGAATTGAGCAACGGCCAACCAGCCACTGCGGTGGCCAGGGACAAAGGACAACCACCCCACTCGCTCCCTTCTTTACATCTTCTTTACGCGCGTGAAGACACAAGCACAACATGATTCTTCTTGAGACTGGAAGCCGCATCCTCGAGGAGGTGATCCGCCAGAGGGTCCAAAGGTACATTTCCTCGATCCTGCCTTCGCTCTTGGGTCGCCATTCAGCCCTCGTTCACTGCGCATCGCTCGTGGAGTGCTTTTTTTTTAAAAAAAAAGTGCGATAATCGGTTCATTATTAATCCTTGTTTCGTTTTCGCACTTGGATCTGCAGCGACAAGAGGGAGGCTGTTGATATCACGCTGGCCGACTTCGATGGTGTGCAGTACCACATTGCCACCAATGCCACCCAGAGGAACCTCGTGACCGTGTCCATTTCGTGGCCCTGCATCAGCCAGATGAAGCAGTTCGGCACCGACGCCAAGGTCCAGTCCTTCTACGGTCCCCTTGTCACCTCCGCCGAGACTGGTTACGACTACACCCTCCAGTTCGACCTTGATAACCTCGCCGACAAGGGTACGCTCTACATTGGCCTCCAATTTGCTCTTCCCCCCTGGAAGCATTTCAATTAAATTCATTAATTCTTTTGTAAAAACAGACTCTCTGCCTGGCAAGATCGCCCTTTTCAAGCGCACCGTGGTGGCTGCCCCCCTCGAGGCTGTGTTCGACGGCAAGCCTGGTCTGCCCCCTGTGATCACCATCAACTACCGCACCAACGAGGCCGTCTACCTGAAGAGGGAGGGCAACAACGTCGCTGTGATCTTCTCGATCAACTTCAAGGACAAGGACGACATTGTCATCGGCAAGGTGTTCCTCCAGGAGCTCGAGGCTGCCCGCAAGACCATCAACAACGCCCCCGCCGTCACCTTCTCGCAGAGGGAGAGGCCGCTCGAGCTCAAGAGCGTCCAGAACGTCTACGAGGGCGAGGACCAGGGCTTCGTCACCTTCTGTACGCCCCCCTCCTCTCCTGTCGTTACCGTTTATGGGCACGCACACGCAGCACGCGCGTTCTCTTGGCTCACGCGCCCTTGGTCGCACACGCGCGTGCTGTGGTACCTACAGTGCTGTTCGGCCCGCACACCCACGAGTCGAGGAGGGGCAAGACCATCGACACCATCCACCTCTTCCGTAACTACCTGCACTACCACATCAAGTGCTCGAAGGCCTTCCTGCACACCCGCATGAGGCTGCGCGTCGAGGAGCTCCTCCAGGTGCTCAACCGCGCCAAGATCAAGAACGCGAACAAGGAGATGAAGACCATGTCCGGCAGGACCTTCAAGAGGGCCTAAATCCTCATCAGCGTCTTCCGATCTGCTGTACAACTCTGTAAAAGCGAGAAGTAAAACCATCTTTCCGCTCGATCTTCGCCTCACGTTATGAAAAATGGCGAAAGATTGTTATTTTGAAGAAGGACCTGGTCCTCACATCGCGAATGTTGTTTACAAAGGGCGACAAGCCCCCGTCGATCGTGTGCCACATGGGGGCATGGATCGGCGACAAAAAGGGAAGTCGAAGGATTTGCAATCACTCAGCAATAGTTGAGCCTGAACAAGTCGTTCAACACGAAGAAGCCGCCCTGCTGGCCCTGGATGGGCATGAGGCTGAACACCTGGCTGAACTTGAGCGGCTGGTTCGAGTTGTCGATCTGTTGTTGGAAGTTGGGCACGATGATGAGCTCAACGGCCGCCTAATTTCAAAAGAAAAAGAAAAAAACAACAGTTTTTCAGAGGAGGGGTTGACGCACAGCGAGATTGCCGCACACGAAGACAAGGATGCCGCCGCCAGCAGTCGGCTGGGCGTCGATTGTGGTGATGGCGTGCTTGATCTGCTGCATGGGGAGGTTCTAGAAAGAGCAGATGTCTTAGTAGGGAAGAAATGGCGCCATCGGGGCTACACGTTGTCAGATGTTGCAGGTACCAGAAGCTTGTTCACAATGTTGTTCTTGCCCTGGATCTTGTCGTTCTCGAACGTCAACATGGAATGATCTTGCTGTACATGTAAGAAACCAAATTAATCGACGATACATCGAAATTCATGCTGCGACGGACTTACGTAAAGGCTGGCCAGATTTTTGCGGTCAGTGTCGAAGATGTTGTAGTAGTGGTTGGCGAAGGCCTTGGCGATCTCCTCGGGGTTCGACATGTTTGTTAATGTGTTGTTGATGCTGCGCAGATGGCTTCGGTGCTGTGGGCAAAGGACAAGCAAACAAATACTGGCTTTTCGCGCCCAAAATTTTGTTTTCTGGCGGGTTCACTGGAAATTCGAAATTTCGCAGCCACGCTGCATCTTCGTGAATCTTCTCGTACGCGTCTGTCGATGGCCAACATGCACACACACCCATCCTATCGAAGGCGCGACTCATTCCGCTCTGCGGGTGAGAGCAAACAAACTGGCTGAGTGCCCTCTTGGTGTGTAGCTTCTGCAACACTGAGATAGCACGGCTTCGATTCCCACCAGTACAGCAGCAAGCCCAGGAAAAGCGGACGAAAGGCAGAGGGCGTTGATGGTGCCTGTCACAGTGCTCGCCACAGCAAGACTTGAGAGATACGCCATTAGCACCCACCCGAACCAGGACCAACAGAAGCAAAGAGAGAAAGGAGGTCATGGCCACGAAACAAGCGCAGGGCGTGATGAAGAAGGAAGAAGACAAGAAGGAGGCACATTCAGGAACGACGGCAACGAGGGAGCAACAGTGGCGAGGGCTCTTGGCCGATACGACGGTGGGGCAGTTTCTGCAGGCCAGGGACTCCTCGGGCGCCAAGAAGGCGCCGCAGGGCAGCAACACGAACGAACCGTCCTTTTCCTCGTCGCTGCCCTCCTCGCGTCACGTCGTCACCCTCTCCTCCACCGCCACCGTCGCCCACGCCCTACAGGTTTGCTCCCCTCCCCCTCTCTACACCAACAGTTTCATCTTTTGCTCTCGTTGCTCACCTATGTGAACGTCAAGACCCTGGCCCAGCATCGCATCCTCTCCGCTCCCGTGATGGACGCCACAACCCTCCACTTCATGTACTTGTTCAACCTCCCCCTCCCCCCCTCTAGTTTTACTTCACTCCTTTGACCGATTGGCGCGTTCATGTTGGGGGGTGTAGCGGGTTGGTGGACGTGCTGGACATTGCCGGGTTCCTGCTGCACGACGTGGCCAAGGACGAGGCCGACCTCAACCTGATCATGTTCACCGGCCTGCCGTCCCTCAACCACCCCATCTCCAATGCCATCAGTACCTACTACTACCACTGCCCCGTCGCCGCTTCCTCCTCTCATGGTCCTTACCCCCCCCCCCAGTCTAACCACCCACCGCTCGGTCCCTGCCAGACTTCTCGTTGCTCGACCGGCCCGTGCCGATCAAAGAAAACGACAGCCTGCTCAGCGTGGTCCGGACCATGTGCAATCCCAAGGTTTGCCCCGACGACGGGTCCCGACTGTTCTTCTTGCTATGCTGTTTGCTGATTGGGTGAGCTGCGCTGGCATCAGGGGAGTATCAAAGTGCACCGGCTGCCCGTGTTCGATGACGAGGGCAACATCGTCAATGTCATCTCCCAGTCGGGTACTGCCCACGCCTCACCCCCCGAGCGTTGAAGCTCTCCCATCCAATCATAAACCAACGCGCAAACGCAGACGTGATTGCGTGGTACGCGAAGAACATGGACAAGCTGCCCGAGCTCTGCCAGCGAACCGTAAGCGACGTACGGCCCCGCGTACCAACTTTCTCCCGCATCATCATCATCATCATCATCATCATCATCGCATTCATTATCATTTCGTGGTGAGCACACAGCTCGAGTTGGCGCACGCGGTGATCTCGGTGAGGAACACGGCCAGATTCGCCGATGCCCTGTCCATCCTCTTCGAGAACCGGGTGAGCGGAGTGGCCGTACTCGCGCAGAGCAAGCTGGTTGGCAACATCTCGGCCTCCGACCTTCGGGTGCGTTCGCCCACCCATAACTCGATCGAGTGCGGTTTGATCGACTCAATCGTTGCTTGTCGTGTGCGTGCGTGCCACGCTGCTGCAGGGATTTGGCGGGACCGACTTCGACATCTCCATGTTCAACCGCCCAGTCCAGCAGATGCTCGACAAGATCAGCGCTGTACGTCGAGTACCGCTTTGCCCAGTCGACTGACCAAAGTCCAGCCTCCGCGTTAACCGCACGCTTGGGTATCACCGCACCGCACACACAACACACAGAAAGACGGACCCAAGGCGCCCGTGAGCTGCACCCTCGACTCCACGCTGCAGCAGGCCATATCTCTGGTAGCGACCAACAGGACGCATCGGGTGCGCACACAGCAGCCCATCTTCGGCTTTCGCGCAGTTGGCTCATCGCACACGCATCACTCACACTTACACGGTTGGCTCTTGCAGGTGTACGTGGTGGACGAAGAGAACAGAGCTATAGGAGTTATAACACTGAGCGACGTGCTGCGGGCGCTGCTGCCGCCCAAGTCACCAGACGACCGACCGACCCAGGCGGAGCTCGCTGCGGCAGCCACCGGCGGGGCCATCGGGGACTTGGCCACTCAGGCCCACCAGCAGCCGCCCAAGCCCGTCTTCACCAGTCGACGAGGGAGCACCGGCGCCTCGCCCACAGCATCACCCACGGCGCGCCGGACGCGGGGAGTGGAGGCCAACAACCGGAAGAGGAAAGGATCGATACCGTCCCTGCAGCTGATCGACGAAGACGACGGCGAGGTGCTGACCACAGAGCCCGTCGTCACACCAGCGCAGGCGGCGTCCGGCGACGCAGCCGCCGAGCTGCACGAGGACAAGAAGCGAAGGGTGGAGGAATGATGATATTGTTTCTTTCTTCTATTGTTACACTTCACACAAAGCTCAAGCTAGAGAGACTGAAAAAGAGAGGGAAAAAAGTGGCGCAAAGGTGGACAGTCAAGCCCGAGCGCGGAGCTTACTTGGCCTTGACGCTGACGAGCTGGGTGTAGGCCTTCTTGAGCACCTTCCGCGACTTCTTGCTGCCCCGCACGTTCATCAGCATCGGGCGCAGATACTGCAAAGGCGTGGAGCGAAATCGCGGTAACAGGGAACGGGGAGTAAGTGGGACGATCAGTGGGGACGTCCATGTGTACACATTGACGTCCATGAAGGGCGTGCAATGGCGAAGGGTACCTTGAGGGAGGTCATCTCGAGGTCAAAAACGTATTCGATCGCCCACTCGAAGGTGAACGGGCCGTATTTCTCCTGTACTCCATCATACACCGATCACTAGTGAGCGTGGCTGTGCGTGTCGTTTTCGTTCTTTTCGCTTTCTCGAAGGCGCTGCTGTTGCGTGGCTGGCCGGTGTCGTGTCGTGTCGTGAGGGGGGGGGCGAATGGTGCACCTCGCTATCGGGTGTGGCGGTCTCCTTTTTGGTGTGCACGATGGTCACCTCCTCGTTGTCGACGGCGATGGCGATGGACCACGAGTTGCGCACGGAGTTGAAGTCCAGCGGGGCCATGCACGCCTTCAACTTCGTGATGCACGGCGCCACGATGCTAGCCACCCACCCCAATCGAACGGCGTCAGCACGTGTACAACGCACCTCACAACACACACGCAACACACACACACACACACCACACACTTATATGCAACACGAACCTCTGGCTGGTGACCTTGAGGATGCGCATCAGCGGCGTGTGCTCGCCGATCACCTCATCAAAGAACACCTTCAGACCTGTCGTGCGCGTCATGAGTACAGGCAGAGGACGGCACTGAAAACGGGGGAGAATGGGGTACCGGTGGGGTCGCTGAGGTCGTCGTCGGTCTTGAAGTATTCGCCCCGCTTGAAATTGGTCTGGATGTTCTCCGAGAGCGTGGTGTCGTCGAGGGCCATCGCCAGCGTCACCAGCACCGTGTACGTCGCCTCCGTCTGTCGAGCCACAAGTCCCCCCCCCCAACCAATAATTCTTCAGTGACGCGCCGCACACGCACACGCACACGCCGCACGCACGCACGCACGCACCTTGGGCATTTCGGCGTTGTCAAAGGGTCCGCAGAGGATCTCACCGGCTGGCCGCTCGATTTGGTACTTGCGCACCAACCGCGCGAAATCTGGTGTGCAGAGAGAAAGAGAGACATCACGGGTTGTGTTAACAAGGTGTGTCGTGTCGTGCCGTGTGTGTCGTGCGACGAACCGCGATGGCACACGAAAGAAGAGAGGGGCTTGTGGAAGATGTCCTCCGATTCCTTCCACAGCGTGGATCCGTTCTCGGGGCTGCAAGCGCGACACACCGACCGTGAGTGGTGCGTGGTGAGTGGTGAGTGGTGCGGCGACGATGACGGTGGCGTACGTCTGGAGACCGATCATGCGCTTGAGCCGCTGTTCGCGTTCCTGCTTGTGCAGTTCGTGGTCGCGCAGCAGGCGGCCCACGAAGAGGTACTTCTCCACCTCGTCCAGCGGCTCTTCCTCCGAACATATCGCGTATAACTCCTATCAATGGCCGTGTGTCGTGTGTTGTGTGCCGTGGTGCGTATGCGTGTGCGTGTGCGTGTGCGTGTGCGTGTCCATCAGTTTCGGAGGCAGAGATGGATTTCGATGGAAACGGGAGGGCGGCAGCGTACGTCGAAGAACTCCTCGGGGTCGATGGGCACGGCCCCATCCCTGTCCGGGGTGCTTTTCTTGGACTTGGGACTCAGCGGTGCCTTGGGCGCCGACTTGGACGAATTGAGCTGTCGTCGTATTGTCGTGTGTCGCGTCGTGTCGTGTGCCATGTGTGTCGTGCCGTGAGAAAACTAATCAGTGCGGGACGATGGGGCGCCGGAGATGATGTACCAGGCGTGCTGCCTTGCCCTCGTGTGGTTCGTCGGCCTCCTCGTCCTGCTCGCCTTCACCCTCGCCGACCGCTTCCTTCTCCTCCTCCTCCTCCGCCTTCTCTTCCTCCTCTCCGTCCTTCTTCTTGTCGCTCTTCGCTTTCGTCTTCGCTTTCGCTTTCTCTTTCTCCTCCCTGTCCTCCTTGAGGCCCGCGCGGATGGCCTTCCGGTCCATGTCGGGCATCGAGTTGGCGTACTTCTTTGTAAACTTGCTACGCCGCCCCGCAGCCGCCAAGACCTTGGCCGACGCGGCCTTCTCCGTCGGCTCGCCGCCATCCGTGTCCGCCGCCGCTGCCGCCACCTTAACCGCCTCATCGCTGCCGTGGGCCGCCGGCCCGAGGTCGCTCATGACCAGGTGGAGCCCACCGGAGCGGCCCTTGCCTGCGACCGGGCCGCCCTCTTTGACGCGTCGTCGGCGGGCCTCGCGGGCCTCCTTGAGGAGGCGCTCGTGGGCCTTCTTGACGGCCTGGTAGTCCTTGGGGTTGAGGTGCTTGATCTTCTTCAGGGCCTCCTCGCGGCTGCGCTTGATCCGTCGCTGCTCTGCCAGCTTGCTGAAGTAGCTCGTCGTCATGTGCGCACGATACCTTCATCGTTCCCCCCCCCAACCCAAATACAACGATGAGTGTCGTTGGTCGTGTCGTTGGACGTGTCGCGTGTATGTGGGTACCCGTTGGGATCGCTGGACACGTTGGCATACTTCTGGGTCATCATCTCCTTGTACCGGGCCTGCGGAGACCCAGGGCCGGCTGCCCAATGCATCCCGCACACATACACACATACACACCCGGTCAGCAGCCATCACAATTACTCGACGGCGACTGAGTCTAGTGGCGCGTACCATAGTCGTCGGCCGCTGCCGGGTCTTCGCTGTCGTCATCGTCGACCGCCAGGGCCTCGTCTTCGTGGCCAGACGACCGCCGGCCCTCAAGAGGCAGAGCCGAGACCGGCGCCGGGCCGTGGTCCCTGGGCGCCGCGGCGGAAGCACCACCGGCCGTGGCCGTGGCCGAGGCCGAGGTGGTCGACAGGTCCTCAACACCACCGCCGCTGTTGTGGGCGTCCTTGGTTTCCTTGAGCTTCTCCTTGGCTGCCGCCTTCTTGTCGAGCTTCTCCTTCTTCCTCTTCTCCTTCTCCTCCCGCTTCCGTTCTTTCTCCTTGAGCTTCTCCTTCTCCCGCCGCTCGCGCTCCTCGCGCTCCTTCTCCTCACGCTCCTTGCGCTCCTTCTCCTTCTTCTCCCGCATCAGCTCCTTCTCCTTCTTGCGCTCGCGCTCGCGCTCCTCGCGCTCCTTCTCCTTCTGGGCCTTGAGCGAGAGCTCCCGCTCCTTGTTGGTGCTTCCGCCCTTGGCCGCATTCCCGCTCTCGACCTTCTTCGCGCCTTCGCTCTTTAGGCCGCTCCCGCTCCCTTCGTTCTCCTCCCCGTCGGAGCTATCGTCTTCGTCCTTTGCTCTGGTGGCGTTCGCTTTCGTTCTTTTGGCCTTTTTCCCGCTGCCGCCGTGCTCCTCGTCTTCCGCCTCCTCCTCGTCGTCGCTTTCGTTCTTTTCCGCCGCTGCAATCGCGTCTCGTCGGATCGTGTTGCCCTCGGCCGCCACCATGTCGTACAGCGAGACCGTGCCTCTTCGTTTCCGCTCGGTCGCGGCCGTCGTCCGCTGCTCCTCCGCCGGCACCACCACCTCCTCTTCCACCCGACCATCGTCCTCCTCCTCGTCGTCTTCGCTCACATCGCCCACATCTCCGCCCTTTTGTACATTCTCCTCCTCCTCCTCCTCCCGTGCCTTGTTGTGAAGCTTCTTCTTCTTCTTGTCCTTCTTCGTCTCGAGCTGCTGCTCCCCGCCTTCGTTGTTCTGGTGATGGCGGTGGTCCTGCTCGCCGTCGTCGTCGTCGTTGTCGTCGACGTTGAGGTCGGCATCGTGCTTGGCTTCCTTGCGCTTCTCCTTGTTGTGGTGCGGGTGGTGCTTCTTGGGCGTGTGGTCGTCCGCCTGCGCCGGTGGCACGGCCACCGCTCCCACCATCTCCGAGTCACCCATCACCAGCGCAGTCCTGCACGCGGGTCCGGTCGGTCAGTCGGTCAGCCGAGCTGAGCGTTTTGGCTCCGAGCAAGGAGAGGCTCAATACACCGGATGGGGGAAATACTCACATAACATACAACCAATAATCATCATCAAATCACCCGGCGTGCGGGCGCAGATTTGTTTTTAATATGAGGGGGGCGGCTTGATAAAAATAAACAAAATAAAACAAAATCAAAGAAGAACACCAACAAAATGATGGTGCGGGCTTGCCTTACCGGCTCGCAGTGGGGTATAGAAAATTGTGGCAGGCGGCTCTGTCTAGCGATCGAAAATGCTTGGCCTTGTGCTTCTTCAAACCATTAATTATTATCGAAATTAAAAAAAAGTAGGCGAACACAGAAGCTCGTCCAGTTGGTTGTTTGCACACAAATTAATTCGCCATTTGTGTCGACAATCAGAACCAAAGAAGGCGATTTCCCAGTGTTCGTCACCAGCTAAAGCTGTAGTCGATCGTCAGCGTGTCGGTCACGCCTTGCTTCCGCCGGTTGCGCGCCCGCTCGTTGACCACTTGGCCGCGCTTGGGCTGGCAGTACAAGTCCTCGCGCAAGCGGTTTCTCTTGGTCTGCCTTCGGTATCTGTTCCCCGTCACCCGATCGTCAGTTCTCTCAACTCGTTCGCCCAGTGGGGGAGGGGCTGAGCGCGCGTTAGGCCTCTGGACGGTACCGTTTGGTTTGCGCCTTGTGGCCCTTGAAAGTGGCCGTGTTGACCTTGCACGGGCACAACTGGCCGCGCCACCTGGGGTCCGGGCTTGCACCGCTGGGCTCGAACAGCCGGCTCGCCTCTCGCACCTGCGGGTGGGTCTTCAAGCGCCCACACAAGGCATGTCAGGCCCCCGATCCAGACGGGCAGATCATGATGGGAGTGGGGCGCGCACCTTGAGCATGGGCCAGAAGCGCGAGCCGAAGTAGCGCTGCAGAAAGCCCACGACGTGAGGCCACCGCCACCCGCGGAGCTGGGCCATGTGGACCGGACGCTCGGAGAACGGGCCAATACGCTCGATGGCAAAGTAGTAGGAGGCACTCCACGAGTGCGTCTTAAAGGCGATGTGGGTCTCGAGGGTGCGCGCCACGGGCGCCCCCGTAGACGCCAGCGACCCGCAGCCCGACGCGCGCAGCTTTTGTCGGTGGAAGTGGTCCTCGCACCCACTCTCGTCACGCTTGGCCTTGCGGGACGTGGCGGTGGAGGCGCCGGCGGCGTCCAGACAGTCCGCCAGTTGCGCGGCGAGCCTGCGGAAGGCCGCCCGCTCGCGCTTTTCACTCGACCTCCGTTGGCGCTCGCGCACCCGCTTGCCCGCCCTCGCACGTGATTTGCTCATGCAGAGCGCCAGCAGGCGCCGCCGGTCGTCCATCGTCATGACGCCGCTGTCGAGCGAATGCTCAGAGCTCTCCTCTTCTTCTCCGGCATCACCGCTGGCAGAGATGGAAGCCAGCACGCTGAGGAGTGTGGCCGCGTTCACTCGCACGTCCGACGACGCTGCGGAGGAAGGGGAGTTAGGTGAGTCCGTGTGTGTGAAAGGGCAATTGTGGGGTGTTGGCCAGTACTGGTGTCGGGGTCGTTGAGCAGGGTAAGCTCGACAAGGGTGCGCTTGTGCGGCCCCACGAGCTTGCACACGAGCCCGTCCTGCGGCAAACGGCTCACCAGGAACGTCCACACCCGCAGCGCTTCGGCCAACTCACTCGACTCGATATCGGGCCTCCTGCTTCGCTCCCACCTTTGATCGCGCCACGTTCTCCTGTTTCTGCCCTCACGTTCGCTTTCGCTTTCCCCGCCTTCGCTTTCGTTCTCTGTTTCGTTTTCTGATCGTCCCCTTTCCTCCTCAGCTTCGTCTTCGCTGTCCTCGTCGTCGTCGCTGATGTCGCTTCGGTCGCTCTCCTCCCCCGAGTCGCTGTCGTCGTGGGGACCGTAGCCTGCCCACAGCGCATCCACATCGGGCCGACGCTCACAGTCACGCCGCAGGTAGCACTCAGCCAGGAACCGGCACACTTCGCTCGTGACGCGGGCGTCGTCGATGATAAAGCACAGCACAGCCAGCGCCTTCATCGCCTCCACTCGCAACGCGCTCGTTCTCTTCCTCCATTCCTCGTCGCGCTCGCCCTCCTCGCCCACTTCGTCCTCATCAGAGTAGTTGGTGTTGTTGACTGTGAGGATGACTCGCATCAGCACCTCGCCGAGCGTGTCTTCATTGTCGCCGCGGCCATCAGAATCGGCGCCGACTCCCCAGCCCTGGCGTCTTCGCCGCGATCCACGGCCTCCGCGACTTCCCTTGAGCGACGCCGTGCTCTGTGGTGTCCAGCCGGCCGCCGGCTGGGGTGTCGCCAGTGGAGCAGGCTGGCCGCCGGCGATGAAGCTCTGCGGGAGTCGCTGGCCGCACAGCACCCCGAGCGCCGCCACCAGGCGTATGGCCCTTACCTGCACTTCCCACTCGACCGTCTCCCTCCTCCTGTTCTTCTTCCTCATCTTCGCTCGCCGGGTGGTGTTCACTTCCGCTTCGAACGAGCTTCTTCCGCGGCCGCCCACGGAGCCCTGTGTGGGTGGTGCGCGGTGGTGGAGGATGGTGTGCAGGCGCGCCTTGACCCAGGCCTGGAGCTCCGCCAGCCTATCGACCACCTCTGGGACTGCGAGTTCGCCGTAGCTTGTGCGCGCCAGCCAAGCGAACCTCTGCCCGTCGGCGAGCAGGGCATCCACCAGGCCGTCCACCGCCATCTTAACAACACCACCGACAAGTGAAGGAAAATCAGCACTTTACCAGAGCTCGAGGAAGAAGAAGAAGCGGTGGTGCACCTTTTGGCGTCGTGGGTCGGTCTGGGCGAAGAATGCGTTCCATGTGGTTTCCACTGGACCAAAAGAGGGCCACTCGACCCGGTCGCCCTTCACTCGGACCCAGTACTCGCCAGGCCCCCGACAGTCGTCAACGAGGACGTCGACAGAGCGCCAGTGACGGCTGTCCTTCGGCCTCTTCTGTGCGTCACCTCCGGTGTGCTTGCGCCTGCTCTGCGCAGGAGGCCCGCCATTGTGTTTGCCCTGTCGCACCCCCTGCATCCCCCCTTGCCAAGTTGTTGTTGAGGCTGTGAGGGTGCAGAAGAAGCGTGAGAATGAAGTTAATCGGGACGTGGCCCAAGCGTCAAAGAGTTCAGCGAACCAGAAGAGGGAGTGTTTGTGGAACGTTTGCCGCAGCCAATGGCGCATTTCAAAAAAAGGAAGATTGGAAGGAAAGCTGTCGTGTGGACCAAAACCCCCCAACCACCTCTTGGTTGGCGGCTCTGGCCTTGAACAAAGGGGATGTACAGCACAAAAACAACAGCGGGGGATGAAGATGGACCAAAAAGGCGGGGTGGGTGAGGCTGGAGCTCACCGACGGTGGTCGCCAAACAGGATGGCGGGGATGTTTTGCTGTTCGTAGCGCAGAGACTGCCCATACGACTCCGTCCTGGAGGACTGTGTTGATTTGTGCTGCAGAGTGAGACACAGCGTGGCGATGATGGGGAGGGGGTGGAGGCGTCGAGGTTGTACGTTGTTGAAGACCAGGATGTGGACCTCGCCCTTGATGTCAACGTTGGTTTTGCCGCCGTGAAGCAGGATCTCCAGCAGAGTCTCCAGTGCGCTGCCGAAGCTGCCAATCTGCGCTGTGAGAGGGGCCGACGCCTGAACGAGACACCCGCGCGCGAGTCAATGACCATCGATCCCAGCCCAGGGACAATGGGGCAAGGCCGCGGCGTACCACAGCGTGACGGCCGGGCAGGTAGATCACCTTGTCGATGGCGGTCAAGTTCAGGGCCATTTTGCCGATCGCAGTGTTGCGGCCCGACAAGTAAACCGTGAAGTTCATGAAGTCCAGGGCAATGTCTGGCCAACGCAGGTGGACGAGATGAGCATCCAGCCATTCGGGCCTGCCTCGATAATGGGGAAAGAGGGGAAGATGCGTACAGGCATCATAAGGGTTGTAGGCGAAGAAAACGACGTCGAGAGTCTGGGCGAACAGCGACACACCCAGGATATGCGCCTTCTGGATGAGAGGAGACGCATTGCCCGGGATTTCTGTGCGCGGTGGCGTGTGGATATTTTTGCGTTGGGGTGAGGCATGAGAAGCCGCTCACTATTTGCGGCGAATGCCAGTCCGTACCTGTGCTGATGTTGAGGGCGCCCAGGGCGTAGGCGAGCACCGGTATGTCGGTCACGCCGTCCGTGAGAGTGACGGTGGAGTTGGCCCCTGCGAAGCATGATGAGATGCAGAAGAGCAGTGGACGACGGGTGGTCTAACATCTGTCCCACCATCCATCACGAGGCGAGCGGGTCGTGTCTTACCCGAGATGAATCCAGAGATGAACTCAATGGCCAGGGCGGAGCCAGGTCCTTTCGGGCGGGTGTACAGACCCTCTCCGCTGAGGGTTGTTGTGCCGAGGCCCAGATTGAACTTCGCCACTTCAGCCTCGGCAATCACCACGTTTTTCTGGTTTCGAGAACACGTGGGTGATGTTTTTGGGTTAGGGTACCTGCGGCGTACGAGTGCAGTGTCGCGTGAGGAGGAATGGCAAGGTGCGCCTACGTATCGCATCTTCATAAACAAGTTGCCGGCATTCATGGCAACGTTGGGTAGTGGGTTCTGAACGGTGATGTTGAACCCGATAGTCAAGCCCTTGGGGCTGCCTGATAGCAGGGCCACTGTGTTGATCGTGATCGAGTCCTTGAACTGGTTCGCGCCTGAGCGTGGACTCTTGTGCGTGAGGTTGCAACCGCAAGCTGACAGAGCACGGAAGAGGGTCATCGGAGTGGGTGGTGTGGTGTACCCTTGAGTTCGATAGCGTCTTGGATGGGTACGCCCTTGATGTTGAGGTCGCCTATACTGGTGGACACCACCGACGCTAGCAGCCTGGCCCGCAGTGTCAGGTCGGTTCGGTTGTTGATCAACAGCTCGTGAGCAAACCTGGCCGCGGTAGAAGAACAATGAATGAATGACTGAATGAACGAAGGTTCACTATCGGGGACGGGAAGGCTGTACAGAGAAAAGCACGTGGCATTCATCACCCTGAGAGGCGCCAGGGTCAGCACAATCGTCAAGTTGCCCGACTGATCTTCAATCGGCTGCGAGCCGGCATAGAGGAGGTAAGAATTGGGGGGGGGTTGCCAATGACCCGGGTTCACACGAATGTGGAAAGGGAAGTCCACGTACAGTCATGGGCACAGTCAAGCCTCCTATCAGTGCACCACCGTGCAGCACTTCGGCGTACAGCGACATCTCTTTGATCTGCACAAGTGGAAGGGTGATAGATAAGAAACGCCTCCGTGTGTGCCGTCGGGTTCGCGAGAGTGATTCGTACATCTTGTCGTACTCCAAAAGGCGAGTTGAAGCCAGCGGTCATCGAAATATTGACGGTGGTGGCGTTGATGTTGGGCGAGAAGTTGACCGCCAGTTGCTGAATGACCACGCTTGAAATCAACTGCTCTCGCCCACACCCGGTTCACGCAATGTGGTGAGTGATGACAGACCACCAGCGGCTCTCTATACCCCTCGTACCGCGGAGCTGTTCGCTATGCCAGGCAGGTCTGTAGACAGGACCATGCCCGTGGCCGCCTTCTGGAGCCAACCGATGGAACTGTGGACGTAGTTTTAAGTAATGAGCACAGCCAGAGACTCGAAAAGTGCGCCATGTCGAATCAGCGGAGAACCGCACCTGTTGCCGGCATCCAATCCCCTCACGACCACTGACGAGGCCTCACCCGTGAGGTAGTTGGACAGGAACTCGCTCGTCACGCCCAAGTCTAGGAAGCAGCGCGGGCATGAGCACAACACGTGCACGACGACTTGCCCCCCCCAAGACAGTTCTACCTTTTTCGGCAGGCTTGACTAGGCCAGTATAACGGTAGCGGTTGAGACCCGGGTTGAGCTGCACGCCAGTAGCATTGAGATAGCCCAGATAGGTGTCCCGATAGAACCTGGAGGGGCGATTGCATCAGCAGGCTCTACGGGGAAGGTCAGGAATTCCGGACAAGTGCGACGTACATGCCAAAGTTGATGGCGGGCAGATAGAATGAAGCGAAGGAAGGGTTGGTCAGGGTAAAGTTGATGGCCAGCTCCATGCCGCCATTGGGCGAGTCCCGAGGCACGTCGAAGCTGAGCACAGTTACGTTGGGCAGGTTGTCCAATCCTTATCAAGCCAGAGGGAAATAAGTGAGCGTGTGAGGCGTATAGAAGCAGGGAGTGTCTGTGCGATATACCGGGCAATACTACGCTGTTATTGACCGGAACGCTGGATGCCTCGAGCTTGCAGACCACCGTCCTCACAGTCACGTCGCTCGTACCCACAAGCTTCAGGTTGACTGTACGGTAACGTCCTGGGGGTGAGCAGCGAGCAATGATCTTGGAGGGTCACGGAAGCAGGAGGGAGGCAGTACTCTGGGGCCTCTGAATGAACGCCACCACAAACTCGATGAAGTTGGCGGTGATCTGGTCTCCCTCGATCTGCAGGTACTGATGGTCGATAGTGATGTTAACTATGGCCCCATGTTGCCCCGTCGGGACGATAGCCTGGTCCGTTTGGATGTGCCCGATGACCAGCTCTCTGTCCTTCGCTTCTCGCAGATGAGTAGAGAGCAGGGCAGCGCCGCTGGGTCCGGCGTCGTCATCTTCCACCACGTAAATGAGGTCGACACCGAGCGCGACCTTTTCCACTTCGAGCAGGCTCCGGTTGCCCAGCAGGGGATCGATAACGATCGACACGTTGGCTGATAGCAGCGCGCTTGTGCTGTTGACCGGCACCAGCTGCATCGACGTGAAGTTGGCCTCCAGTATGAGGCCGGAATGCATCCCTGCAAGCCGGGGTGCGTAAGCACGAGCATGCATGGCAGAGCAGCAGCAGCAGCGGCAGCAGCAGAGTCAAGACAGTGCAAAACCTTCAAGAACCGTTTCCAGTGTGAAGTTCGCGAGAGTTGGTCGGTACAGCGGGATGTCAGTAACATTTGCTTTGGCTGTAAGCAGGTGAACAGAAACGAATCACTGTTAGTTAGAACAAGGCTCGCCAGCCAAAACGAGTGATGCGGGTAAAGTTACCAGCGACGGCGGTCACGTTGCAGGGAAGACCCCTAAGGTAGTTTCCGATCACTTCCTCAAAGAGAGAGATGTTCTGTGGCAAGACGGTGCCCTCCATCATAAGGTAGTTGGCGCCGACTGCGGTGACAGAATTGCCTGGTTAGTCTAAGGCCTACCAGCCACCAGCACAGGCAGGCGCACCATCCATGTTCACCCGCTCCGTGGTATGGGCCATGGCAATGCGAGACCCCTTGTACATGATGTCCATGTGCAACTGCCAAGAGAAAAGTCAATCAACAGCGAGTGCCATAGTAAAAGTGCTACGCATGTGTGGGTACCAAGCCGATGGGTACTATGCTGATGACCGAGGGGTTGAAGATGCTCACGTTGAGCCGCGTGTTGATGTTGGTCTCATTGGACGACGCCAGATCGAACGCTTCGATATTGACGTGCTTGAGTCCGTCAAACGCTTGCAGAGAGGTCCTTCGGTAAGTCACGGTGCCCACTTCCAACCAGGAATGGGCGAGGACCTACCTGGGATGGCCACCACCTTGTCGAACTTGATGCTGTATGACAACCCGAGCACTCCGACCACCGTTGAGCCTGTCTCGGTCCATCAGTAATGGCGCGGGTGAGTGCGTTTTTAGCAAAGAGCCGTGCAGTACCTGAAAGCCGCCACGAGAGGGAATGGGCGTGGATCATATCCTGGCCAAACTGATTGAAGGTGCTCATATCCGCGATTTCCATCAACGCGGAGGTCGCAAAGCCCGTGTCGCCGCCAGTGCTCAGCTGCATGCAGGCCACGCGCGTGAGTAGGTTCATAGTTAGTAAGCTGGATATCCGGGACTACCGGGGCTGTAGTACCGTGATGTCGGGCATCACTGTTCGCCCAAGCAGCTGTTCGCGGTAGTGGACGGCGAGGGGGAAAGAGCGAATCGTCGCCGGCAACAGAGCGTTGGCTTTGATCTTGCCTGGCAGCGGGGGTAAGGTGAGTAGCAGTTAGAGAAGAGAAGAGAAGAGAAGAGAGAGAGAGAGAGAGGAAGAGAGAGAGAGAGAGAGAGAAGAGAAGAGAAGAGAAGAGAAGAGAATTAGGTTGGTGTTGCCTTGATACCTTGGGCGTCGAGGAAGAGGGAAGAGCTGCCGGGCTTTGAGAGCCGGATGAGCTCGAATTCGATGGTGGAGTCGGCCATGAGTGTGTCGATGACCTTGGGGATGATGAGCGTGAAGGTGAGCACCGCCAGCACGGCGAGAAGCAATAGCACGGAGGCTGCACATAGACCAATGGCCCAGCGTGGCACTCGGTGCCCGCAGTGGCGTCGCCTCCACCTGATCGCAACAAACTCGCTGTCAGCGCTACGCTTTGCTTTCAGGCGGTTCTGCGCAGTGGAGCAGGTACCATGCTGCGCAGCGATGGTGGCGCTTGTCGCGCAAAGACTGGGAAAAGCTGTCATCGTCACCTTCGTCGTTCTGCACTCGTCCGTTTGGGAGGCTGTGAGACATTCCCGAGAGGATACCACTGGTGGCAAAGATGGAGGGCCGTGATATGGAGGCGCACCAGGCTGAGGGCAGATCGGCTGAGCAAAGGTTCGCCATCTTCTGTCACGCAGTGCGAAGCGCCCGTTCCCTGTTGAATGCGCGAAGGTGTGCGAATGTGGGACATAGAGATGCAAAAAAAAAACTGTGCAAATTACAAAATATGCAAAGATGCAGCCATACCATGTGGATGTGTTGAAGGCAAGGGGGATGAAATAAGTCCCGAGGGGGGGGGCGTGCCAGCCACGAAGGAATTCGGAAAGAGATAAGGACTCCTCCACTGGCCAGGAACAGGAACACGACAGAGCTGCGGCGTTCGTACCGACAACCACGAGAGTACACCTGGAAAATACCAATTATTCCTCGAAAAAGAAGAGAAAACTGATTATCTCTTCCACTTACTTCAAAAAAGCCATGGTTTTATGGTTTTTGTTGTTGTTGTTGTTGTTGTTGGCCTAGTACAGGACGCTGACAACGCGTGACCCCGTGTCTGGGAAGGGAAGACCTAGTTCTCCCTCTCGTACACAGCGGCGGCACCCATACCCGAACCGATGCACATCGACACCACACCGAAGCGGCTGCAGGTTTTTTTAAAAAAAAAGTGTGCAAAGTCAGCATCCCCCAACGACCAACACAGAACTTCAATCACGAAGAAGGGCAGTGTGCGTACGCGTTGCGGCGCTTGAGCTCGTTGAGGAGGGTGGCAGTCTGCCTGGCGCCGGTGCAGCCGAGGGGGTGGCCGAGGGCAATCGCGCCGCCGTTGGGGTTGACCTTCTCGACGGGGATACCCAGCTTCTGCACGCAGTAGACGGCCTGCGAGGCGAAGGCCTCGTTGATCTCGTAGACGTCGACGTCCTGGAGCGAGATGCCGGCCTTCTGGACAGCGGCGGGGATGGCGACGGCGGGACCGATGCCCATCACGGCGGGCTCGACGCCGACGGCGGCGAACGACCTGAACACGCCGAAGATCGGGAGACCCAGCTTCTGGGCCACGGAGCGCTTGGTGACGATGCACGCGGCGGCGCCGTCGCTCACCTGCGACGAGTTACCAGCGGTGGTGGAACCGCCCTCCTTGAACACGGGGCGCAGCTTGCCCAGCTTCTCGGCGGTGGTGTCAGCACGGACGCCCTCATCTGCGAGAACGCCGAAGCGGTGAGCACGAGCGCACATCAAAGGGGAAGTTGGTCGGGAGGAGAAATAGGGGGGGGGCGAGGTTACCCTGGCTCACGGTGATGGTCTTGCTGTTGCCCTTGTCGTCCTCGACGGTGACAGTCACGGGGACGATCTCGTCCCTGAACTTGCCAGCCTTGATGGCTTCGGCGGCCTTCTTGTGCGAAAGAGCGGCGAACTGATCCTGCGTCTCGCGCGACACGCCATACCGCTCGGCAACGTTCTCGGAGGTCTGATGTACACAAATACGATTTGGAGGTGAGCACCGTGATCGCCTCTGTGGCACTAAGAGATGAAGACGGCCGGCCAACGTCGAGGAGTTCATTACCTGACCCATGTTGAGATAGCAGCCCTTGGCCGAGGGGTGCTGGAGAGCTTCCTGGTTGATGCCGCCGTCCCACCTGTCCATGGAGTTGGAGGACATGGACTCGACGCCACCGGCAATTCCAATATCGTAATAGCCAGCCTCGAAGAGAAGAGACACCTTAGTACACAATCACGTTTCGCCCACACCAGGTCTAGAGAGTACCTTGATGGCCGAAGCGACGTTGGCGATGGCCTGGAGGCCAGACGAGCACTGGCGGTTGACGGTGGTACACGGGACAATGTCGGGCAGACCCGCGAGCAGGGAAGCAACGCGCACTTCAGTGGCACCCTTTATTTTTGGTACAAAAAAAGTCAATGAAAGAAAGCCAGCGAATGGAGGGGGAGTAAAGCAAGATGTGAATCATCGCCAAAATCAATTGGCCGGCGATCCACAACTCGAGCGATATTGAGGAGTGGTGGCTTACCTGAGCGCCAGGAGGGAGCACGGTTCCGATGACGACGTCACCGTAGAGCTCGGGCTTGATCTGAGGGGTGGTCTGGACGAGGTGCTTGAGGACGGGAGCGAGCAGGTTGTCGGGGCCGGTGTTCTTGAACGAACCACGCTTGGCCTTGCCGACGGCAGTGCGCACAGCCCTGGAGATGAGTAATGTAATCGTATATCAGCAATCGATTGCATTACCGTGCGCCTACAAGAAATGGAATTGGTGCGCAAGAGGAAGGGCGGCCTTACTTGACGATCACGATGTCATCAGGCGACTTGACGCCAACGGCAGAGGTGAAGGCGGCCGAGAGGCCCTCCATCTCGCTGTTTTGCTGGGGCTGGATGTGAGCCTCGAGCACGCTGAGTCTGTGGTTGATGCGGGACTGCATGATCGTCTTTCTTCTTGTGCGTGGTTGTGTGTGAGGTCGTGAGTGAATGGGGAAAAACAGATGATTCGAACGCCGCGTCTCTTCCCAAACAACCGCGGCCAAGAGAAAAGCTCCAGGGAAAGGAAGCTTTCCCTTCCCACCGCCGACGAGTCGGACGAAATTCCTCGTGCGCCGGTAATTTTATTTTATCTTATTATTTTTTATTTGACACATTGCATCTCGAGATGCAGTTGAGCGAGATTGGACAAGGCCACTTTGCGTCCTGCCCGACGAAGGTGGCGAAAGGGCACTGCTTGCGAAGGTAGGTTGTGGAATCAACATGTGTTTTACACCGTAGCTGTACAAAATGATATTGGGAGAGGGGGGCAAATATTCTAAGCACAGGTGCCGACGACGGCGTTGGTGGCGATGGAGCAGCTGGGGCTGGAGCCGCCGCAGTGCCAGTCGTCGGTGCACTCGCCCTCGGCCAGGCACACCTCGGCGGCGACGGTCGTCGACCAGAACACGCGCGACTCGCCGTGCGGGCACTCGCACTCGTTGAGCCAGCCGCCGATGAAGCCGTAGTTGCACTGGCACGCCAGCCAGGCGCTCACGGTGCTGGGCGGCGAGGTGGCGATGCACTGGACGCGGTTCCACGACTGGTCGGTGCAGTGCTGGCGCGCGAGGCACCCGCCGGGCGGCTTGCACGCCGGCGCGGTGAGGCCCAGGCCGCTGTTGGCCGGCACGTCCCAGGTGAGGACGTAGTCGGTCGGGCAGTGGCACCCGCCGTTGATCGGGTCCCACTCGAAGGTCTGCGGGCAGCGGCAGTTGCCCGTGGTGTCGCAGAAGCCGTAGGGCGTGCCGCACTGCCAGTCGGCCGTGCAGGTCACCGGCACGCACGACGTGGCGCCGTTGGGGCCGGTGGCGCCCGGCACGAAGCCGTCGTCGCACAGGCACGTGTACACGGCGGTCTCGGCCGTGGGCGAGGCGTAGTCGGCGTTGCAGTGCGAGTGGAGCGGGCACTCGTCGCAGGCCGGGCGGCAGGCGTCGACGCACTTGGGGCTATTGATGGCCGTGTGCGAGCAGTGCACGACGGGGTCCACGAGCGCGTTGGTGGCGTGGAAGTTGCGGCACGTGGTGGTGTTGGAGGCCGTCTTGTAGGGGCACTCGCCCTCGGGGTGGCCGGCGGCGCGGGCGTCGAGCACGTTCATGAACTCGATGCAGGCCTCGACCGTGGGGTAGACCTGGAGGTCGCCCTGGCAGGTGGCCATGATCTTCTCGCACAGGCGCGGCACGTCGGGTTCGTTGTTGGCCGCGTAGATGGGCATGATGGCGAGGTCGTTGATCACGATGTCCGACCTGATGCGGTCGCTGCACTCGGCGAACACGAGGGTCTCGAAGTTGCGCGTGCCGCCCGTCACGAAGTAGTACTGGCCGGGCACGGGCGAGTCCCAGATGGGACCCAGGCGCACCACGCACGTCTGCCAGAACTGGACCGTGTCGTTGTTGGGGCCGGACCACTCGATCGAGGGCTCGTCGAGGGTGAGCTCCAGGCGGCCCTGCCACAGCTCCTGGATGAGCGGGTGCGAAAAGTTGAACAGCACGTAGCCGTACTCCTTGGCCACCTCGAGCGTGTCGAAGGTGCCGATGCCGCGGATGGTCAAGTGGACGTCGTCGGTGTAGTAGCGGTCGCACACCGCGGCGTAGTTGTCCACCTCGCCGTTGAGCCGCTCTTGGTAGGCCCGGATGGCCGTCAGCCGCGCGGCCTGCAGCTCGGCGGGGCTCTGCGAGCAGGTCACCGCCTGGGCCGCCGCGACGAAGGCCAGCACGCCCAGGAGCACCAGCACCAGGAATGGTCGCAGGCCTGATCGGGCCATCGTGTTGGTAGCGAGAGGAGAGTGGGAAGGGGGGGCAAGAAGGGGAAGAACTAAGTGCAAGGGGTGCTTGCAATGCGGTTGTGAAAGTCGTAAATGAGTGAGTGGGGAGTGGGGCGGTGTGCTTGGCCTTTTATCCTGCGTGCCCAACGATTCGCTGAGCCGATTTGGCATCCCGTGTGGCGCTGACACCTGAGCAAGGGGCCACCGAACACGACCTACCGCCGTGTCGAGCCAACTTATGGGACCAAAAGGCGGATATCACAGGCTACTATAAACAGACTGAGGATTCTGTGCGTGGTGTAACTGGTTGCTTACCTAATCACCACCGTATTGCAAAGCAGAGTTAAAGTTGGAGCATTCTTGAGATTGTGTCGACATATATCGCACGGCACGCCTACGATTGGACATCATTTTATCGCACAGGGGACGCACGGGTGCACCGTGCTTCTGATGATGACCGGCAGAAAGTGATTGGCTCGAACCAACTCGCGCTGTTTTTCACGGCAAAAAGTGAACGAGAAAGGGGTCTTTCACGTCTCTCTTGAAGAAAAGAAGAAAAGATACATGAAATGGCAACCCAAGCGGGGTAGAGCGCCTAGAGGGAGGCGCAGGTGCCGACTATGGCGCTGGAGCTGACCGTGCAGCTGGCGCTCCCGCAGTGCCAGTCGTCGGTGCACTCACCATCTGCGAGGCACACCTCGCCCTGGACCGTCGACGACCAGAACACGCGCGACGCACCGAGCGGGCACTCGCACGGGCTTGTCCACCCGCCCACGAAGCCGGGGTTGCACTGGCACGCCAGCCACGCACTCACGGTGCTGGGCGGCCGGGTGGCCGCGCACTGGACGCGGTTCCACGACTGGTCGGTGCAGTGCTGGCGCGCGAGGCACCCGCCGGGCGGCTTGCACGCCGGTCCGGTCAGTCCGAAGGTGTTGGTGGCGGGCACGTCCCAGGTGAGGACGTAGTCGGTCGGGCAGTGGCACCCGCCGTTGATCGGGTCCCACTCGAAAGTGTACGGGCAGCCGCAGCGGTTCGTGGCGGTGTCGCAGAAGCCGTAGGGAGCGCCGCATTGCCAGTCGGCCGTGCAGGTGGCGGGCACGCACGACGTGGCGCCGTTGGGGCCGACCGAGCCGGCTACGTAGCCGTCGTCGCAGGCGCACGCGTACACGGCCACCTCGGTGGTGGCGTTGGCGTAGGTGCCCGTGCAGTGCGAGTGGGCCGGACAGTTGGCGCAGGGCGGCAGGCAGGTGTCGACGCACTTGGGGCTGTTGATGGCCGTGTGCGAGCAGTGCACGGCGGGGTCCACGAGCGCGTTCGTGGTGTGGAAGCTGCGGCACGCGGTCGAGTTGGAGGTAAGCCGGTAGGGGCACGCCGACTCGGGGTGGGCAGTCTGGCGGGCGTCCAGGGACTGCATGAAGGCCATGCAATGCGCGACCGAGTCGTACTGCTGGAGGTCGCCGGTGCACCGGACCATGATGCGGGTGCACAGGGTGCCGATGTCGATCTCGTTGTTGGCCGTGTAGATGGGCATGATGGCGCGGTCGCTCACGACGATGTCGGACCTGATGCGGTCGCTGCAGGCCTCGAAGTGGAGGGTCTCGTAGTTGCGCACTCCGCCGCTGGCCAGACGGAACTGGCCGGGCTGGTCGAAGATGGGCGCCAGCTTGACGTCGGCCGTCTGCCAGAACTGGACCGTGTCATCGTCGGGCCAGGTGATGGTGGGCTCGTCGAGCACCTGGAAGAGCTTGCCTTGGAACAGCTCGTGAAGGTCGATGGCGAAGGTGGACTCGTTGAAGAGCACGTAGCCGTACTCCTTGGCCACCTGCAGCGTGTCGAACGAGCCGATGCCGCGCAGGACCATGCGCGTGTCCTCCGTGTAGTAGCGGTCCGACGCGGTGATGTAGTGTGCGAGGTCGAAGTTGAGGCGGCTCACGTAGGCTCGGGTGGCATTCAGACGGGCTGCGCGCAGGGTGACGGGGTCGGTGGCGCAGGTTGTTCCACCATGGACCACCAGCGCTGTAGAGGAGAGAACGCCCAGCAGGGCGATCCACATGAGCAAAGTGGCGGGGGAAGGCATAGTATAGTGTAGCTGGTTGTGGATGTTGAGAAGAATGAGTTGGGAGTGGTGAAACAGGCCGGGTTTATAAACTGTACCCCTCTCTTTGCGCAACACACTTTGACAGAAGTTAACTTGTGGAAGTTGGTTTCGGTTGAAAGCCAAATTAGGTAGGTCGTATCGCCTCAGAAGCCCAGCTCCTGACCTGGTTGGAGGATCGAAGTATCACAGTAAGTGGGCAAAGCGAGAATCGATCTATGGTCGCGGCAATGACCTCGATATGGCAAACAGGCCCGCCTTCCGACTAACTCTTTCGGCCTTGCTTATTGGTCCTCATTTTGATTCGCCGGTACGAGATGGCGCCTCCCTGCAGGTGGTGCAAGGAAAGCTGAGTTGGCGCAAGTATTCGATGCCCGTGTGTTGCAGCAAGCCGAAGACGACCCGTCCTTGTGAGCGCGGATGGTGGCACGTGATGGCCGCGGCCATGGAAATCGATCGTTGATGGAGGTAAGCCGGTAGCGCCTTATGCGTCGCCTTCAAACACTTTTACAACATTGTGGGCGAAGGACAACTGGCGAGACCTCCACAGAGCAGGCCTCCGCGTATGCCCTAATATTGGAGGAAATTTCGACGGCGTTCCCTACCATCATGCATCGGCCAATAGTCCACACTCACTTTCTGCGCTTCTTACCCCCAACACACAAACCAAACGAACATCATCCACCGCCACGCAACTTGCACACCATGAGCGACACACCCCTCGGCATACCTTCCCACCACCAGTACGAGCAGGGCCTCCATGTACTTCGTCACCTCGAGAAGGAGCTGCTCGGGCGCAACGACCGGAACAAGGTGGTCGAGCTCACCAACCAGTACTACACGCTCATCCCACACGCCTTCAGCGGAGGCCGCCAGCGACCGCCGCTGCTCGACTCGGATGAGGCCGTGCAAGCCGAGATAAAGAGCGTGGAGGACCACCTCCTGGGCCACCACCACCAGCAGCATCAGCACCCTCAGCAGCTCGACTCGTCCGTGTGGCAGTTCGACTCGCGTCACGGCTGGTTCGACTTCGACCTCGACGCCTCGCAGCAGATCGAGGACGCCTGGCGGGCGCACGAGCGAGACCCCAACAACGACCAGTACCACCAGGCCGAGGTCAAGAGCGGCCCCGACGGGTGGCGCTACAGCGTCAACTTCGACCAGATGACCGAGACCAACCTCGACCACGAGCGACACCGCGTGCGCAACATCAGGCGCGTGCCCGCGTCCATGTCGCGCCGCGCCACCCCCAGCATGGCCATGTAGAGAGAGAGAGAGAGAGAGGCCTTAAAATCAAAACATTTTCACACTCTTTTGCCCTGAAGGAAGAGGGAAGCGGGAGTAGACCGCTTTTCTCTCAGTCGCGCTTGCTCGACGAACGAGCCGTCGTGGACGGAGAAGGGACATCCCACGACCAGTCGTCGCCATCGTTGTTGGCCTTCTTGCCGCCACCGCCGCCGCCGGTGGTGGTCGTGCCGACGTCGTCCCACCCGGAGAGGGGCGTGTCGTCGGGGTCGTCCCACCCGTTGCTGCTGGGGATCGGCGTCGACCAGCCGTCATCCGCAGCCGCAGCCGTCTCATTGCCGCTGCCGCTGTGGCTGAGAGACGCGCTCGCCGCCGGCTTCCTCGAGGCGCTCGGCGTGGACCTCTTCTCCTCGCTCCGCTTGCTCCTCCGACGATCGCCGCCGTCGTCATCGCTGTCTGAGGACCATGCGATGTCATCCCACCCGTTGCCCACCTTCTTGCTCTTGCTGCTGCTGCTGCTGCTCTCCTTCTTCCTCCTCTCGCCACCGCCGCTGTTCTTCTTCTCTCTCCTGCCGCCGCTTCCGGTGCTACTCTGCAGCTGCGACCTTGACGACGACGGCCGCTCGCCGCTGGAGCCCCAGCTCGAGTTACCCCATCCGTTCCCGTCGTCCTGCTGCGATTGCTGCTGCTGCTGTGGATAGCCGCCGTCTCCGAATCCGCCCGAGCGTGGCTGCTGCGGTTGGTGCTGCTGCTGCCCGCCGGAACCTTGCTGAGCGCCGCCCTCGGTTGGGTAGCCGAGCCACGAGGAGACGGTCGGGTCGACGATAGACTGCTTGGCCTGTTGCCAGTAAGACGACACGAGGCCCCAGCCCTGCGACGACGTCTCGACCATGGTCTGCTTCCACGCGTTGGCGTCCTCGCTCCACTTGCGCTCCTGGATGTTCTTGGTCACCGTGCTCGTGGACTCCGCCAGCTTCTCCACGCCGACCGACGCCGCTGTACACGCCCACAGAGGGAAGAGGGGGGGGGGGCGTCAGCCAACCCCAAATAAAGGCCAGCGGCACACTGTGGTGGCGTCGAGCTACATACCAACTGTGAGCTTCTGCAGGCCGGCGTTGAGATAGGATAGGTATTCGTCCGTGTTCCAGTCGTCCTGCTGCCTTGGCTGCTGGCCGTTGCCTAAGGAGACATTCAAGTCAGTCTGGAAGATCAAACCCCCCGGGGGGGGACGTTGCTGGTGGGTTGGGGGGAGGGCGAACCCTGGGAGTTGCCGTAGAAGTCATCGCTGGAGATGGCCTGCGAGGTGCGGAACCGCTGGAGCTGCTCGTTGTCGCCGTTGTAGGCGTGAGTGCGCAGCGCACTCTCGCGCGACTGGCCCGACCCCGACGCGGAGTCGACGGATTCCATGGAGGGCGGGGGACGTCTCTTGTCCCTGGAGCCTCGCTCTCTGTCCCTGTCCTTCCTATCTCGGTCGCGCCTGCCGCTGCTGCTGCTTCCCTTGTCGTCTTCGTCCAGCCATCGCTCCCAGCTGTCATCCTGTATCGTGGCCCGAGTCTCTCTCGCTAAGCAGTTGCACGGTGGAATCATGCCTGCGGGGTGTAGGGACAGTACCTTCTTGCCGCGACTGCCACTCCCACTGCCGCCGCCGCTGCTATTCTGGGAGGAGTTCCCGCTGGAGCCAAGCGAGCCCAGACCGCCCTGGCTGGAGCGGAAGGTGGGCTTCTGCTTCGGCGATTGCCACGGCTTGCCCTGGAAACAACAACCGCATGTGAGCGCAACCGTGGCTGCTTGCTGCGCTCGCCGCGGGCGGACACATGAGAGCCTCGAGCAGTGCTGGCGCGGGGTACCTCGGCCAAGCGGTTGATCTTGTCCTTGTAGACCCGGCAAACCTCGCTGTTGTATTTGTCGACGAGACTGGCGTTGGCGGGCACTCCGTGCTCCTCCATGTACCGCTTGAAGTTCCCATTACCGCCCAGCTGTAAGACAGCGCGCAACAGAACCAATCACCGCCGGCGTTAGACGAGGGCGCGCAAGGTAGGAAAGAAAGACGAAGAGAGAGGCGGGTGTGCTTGAGCACCTGCATCATCTTGAGCTGCTTGGGTGCCCAAGTGTCCATCGTGACGCTCCGCACGAAGCTGTGTGCATGCCATGAATGACCCCGATCACACACACACAACAAACGGCCGTCAGGTGGGTCGAGAACGACAACAACAACCAACAATGGCAACAATAAAGGCAAGTGGGCAGACCTGAGGTGAACGCCAAGACTTCGGTGCTGGCCGGAACACTCCAGACAAATGAAGGTACCATACGACACTAAGGCCAAAAAAAGATGGAGGGCAGACGTGAGCTAGGAGGAAAAGAGGAGTGAAAGAACAGCGCCAACGAGTGTTTTGAATGCAGAAAGCCAAGGTACCTGAAGCCCATTGAGGATTGCTGGTTCCGCATTCCACGCAGCCCTGTCACCAACAAGAGAAATCGCGCAGGGATGCAAGTGAGGCCTCGATTCTTTTTGCATTCGTCTCTTCGAACCGAGGAAGTGAATTGAAAGGGGGGGGGTTTCAGAAATACCAAATTGCTGGGATCTTTGCGCAGCTCGGCAAAGAAAGCGCGTGTTTGAGGGTCCATTCCACAATGTGTTAGTAATGGTTATATTATTGAATGGGGAGGAGTCTTGCTCCTCCGGTCACCGGGCCGTCCGTGTTCGTTGCTACCTTTGACTTGTCGTTTCCTTTTGCTTCCCCTGACCGCGGGAAACACTCCGCCAGGTTAAGGTGGCGCAGCGAAATCATGATTAAAAAGTCTTTTTCTCTCTGCTCGCCAAAAAGGAGCACACCAATCGGAGGCCACGACCTTTGCCTTTCGAGACCGAAAGAAACTCTGCCCACCTTGTTGGAAGAAAAGCCGACGACTCATAAGAGGAGCTATGAAGGCGGTGGCGCTTCTTCTTGTACTCTTGCTGGCGGGATGGGCTGCCGGCGAGCAGATGGAGCAGGACGATCCCATCAAGCATGAGTTCTTGAGGCTCCTGAACGAATGGCGAGGGCTCGTCGAACTGCCGTGGCTCTTCCTGAACAACAAGCTCATGGAGTCAGCTCAGCGCCGCGCCGACGAGATGGAGCGAAAATCGGAAATCGGTCTCGAGTTCGTCTCCCCTCCCCCCCCCAATAACGTGGCCCTATGAAGTTTGGGGGGATTTTACTGCCTGTACGAAGGAAGTCTGACGTCCAAACTGATCCCACCAGTTCTGAGGACGGCAAGTCGATCGCACAAGAGCTGAATGAGGCCGGCTACCAGGTCACACGCTGGACATACGACGTGTCGCAAGGCATCATCGACGCCAAGCAGGCCCTAAGCGTTTTTGTCGAGGATAACGGCTCCCGCGCTCACTTGAGGGACGCCTTCGTCAAGGAGGCCGGTACATTCCCAACACTCTCTACCCGCATCACTCATGACGCAGTCCAGGGAACTCACATGAGTGGCGGTGGACGCGGTGGGTTGGCGCACCAGGCGTGGGCTTCTCCGCTGAGGGCGGCCGATGGGCGATCCTGCTGGCCAGGCGGCAGAGCGAGTGCGGCAACGGACTGGTCGAGGCTGAAGAGGAGTGCGACGTTGGCGACACCTTCGACGAGTGCTGCACGTCGGAGTGCAAGATCGGAGAGAGCTGCGATTGCTACCAGCCCGAGAACAGCCCCACCACGACGTGCTCACACTGGTGAGGGCGGATCTCTCTGTGCTCAAGAGCGAGAAGGAGGAGGAAGAAACATCTCAAGGGGAGGTGGGGCAGTTTTTTTTGTCCATGTTGCCTTTTTTTCTTTGTTGGTTGGCCCCGCGAGGTCATCATTCGCACAGCGTGGGGCCAGTGCGAGTCGCTCCAGAGCCTCGCGTTCTCTAGGTCAGGGATTGGAGGCCCCCTACGTGGTGGCAAGGCTTCTAGTAGCTCCGGCCCCAGAGGGTCCAGGCCTTGGCGGCGCTGCCGCAGGCGAAGCACTTGTGCTCGGGCTTGAGCTCGGGGTGGTTGAAGGGCTTGCAGAGGGTCTTGGCAGCCGCCTTGAGACCGAAGCCCTTGGCGTCATCCTCCTCCTCGGCGGCCTTCTTGTCCTCGGCCTTCTTCGCCGCCTCGTCGGCCACCTGCTTCTCCTTGCCCTTGGCGGACTCAACGTGGGCCACCTCCTTGGCGACCTCGGCGACGACTTGCGTGTTGCCCTCGAGCTGAGCCAGCCGGGCAGCGAGCTTGGTCATCTCCTGCTTCACCTTGGCGATCTGCTCCTTGCGCTCCTTCTCGGCCTTGGCCTGCTTCTCCTGCTCGGTGTCTTCCTTCTCCTCCTTGCCACCGCTCCTCTTCTTGACCTCGTTCTCGCACTCCTTCTCGTCGCACCAGGGAGTGAGCACCAAGTTGCCGCCATCAAGCACCTTCATGAACTCTGTACGTGTGCGTTGCCGGAGAGCGAGAGATTGGTAAGCGGTGGGCGCAGCAACTTGCGATTCCCATAGCTAGATGTGCGTGCGCGCGTTGAGCTGTTGCCTGGATGCCGGCCGTGCGTGCGTGCGTGCGTGCGTGCGTGCGTGCGTGCGTGCGTGCGTGGCATACCATCAAAATCGAAGGCCTGCTTCATCCTGGAGTCACGCTCGGCCTTGGCCCTCTGGAACATGCTGTCCTGAATCTCCTCCAGCATGGCGCTCACCTTGCCGGCGATGCCCTCGAGAGGAACGGTGACCTGGGCAATTCCAAAAACGCGGTCAGTGATAGTTGCCTATCGCGGTTGGTGGTGAGTTCTCTTTCTGAGAAGTGGCTTGTTTTACCTTCTTCTTGGACGCATCATCGCCCTCCCTCCAGTCCCTCCTGGCGAACACGCATTGGTTGTTCTCGAGATCCTTGGGGCCAAGCTCAATACGCAGGGAGACACCCTTGGTTTCCCTAATGAATTGGTTGGGGAATCGTTAGCTCCCGCAGTGAGCGATTTGAAGGATAGAGACTTCCATCCGCCGTCCATCCCAGCCACCAAATGTTACAATCACTGCCCGAAGGGGGAGGGCATGGGTACCAATGGTTGTACTTCCAGCCGGGGGTGTAGTTCGTTCGGTCATCAAAGTGAGCCCTGATGCCAGCGGCGAGGAGCTGATCGACCACCTCGACGGCCTTCGCGTCCAGAGCCGCGTTTTGCGTCTCCTTGTAGTAGATGGGCACGACCACCACCTGAGGGGGGAGGGGGAGGGGGAGGGGGAGGAGAGAGAGAGAGAGAAGACAAGCGATGCACAGTGTTAGAAGGCTCTATTATAGCGAGCTGTACCCACTGTCCCTTCAACGGGAAATGGTGGTGGTAAATACCTGAATAGGGGCAACGCGAGGAGGCAGAACCAAGCCCTTGTTGTCTCCGTGCACCATGGTGAGCACACCCAGAGTCCTGGTCGTGAGACCCCAAGAGTTCTGCCAGGCGTAGAGCTTGTCTCCAGGCTTATCGGGATCCTCGAACTGAATGCTGAACATCTTGGCGAAGTTTTGGCCCAGGCAGTGCGACGTCGCTCCCTAAATGGTACGTCACACAGATGATCGCAAAAAAAAAATGCGTTAGTGCGTTTTGTTTGTGTTGCGATCGTCATGACTTTTGCCATGCAAGCAGTTCCGCATTCACTCCCCCACCCCCAAAATAATTTGTTTTTGAGACGGTACCTGAATGCCACGACCGTTCTGAGGGATGAAAGCTTCCACGGTGGTGGTGTAGAGACCACCGGCGAACTTCTCTTCCTCGGACTTCTTGCCGGGCACGACGGGCACGGCAAGGATCTCCTCGTAGACGCGCCTGTAGAGGTCCAGAATGTCGAGCACCTCCTTGCCGGCTTCCTCGAGGGTCGCGAAGGCGCTGTGACCTGAAAACAAACGAACGTGCGCGATCGGTTAGATCAATGGCCGATTGGGTACAATTTCGCGCAAACAAAGGTGACCCCGTGCGGAGCTTATCCACCCTCTTGTTGTTGTCGTTGTTGTTGTTACCTTCTTGCCAAAGGAACTCCCTGGTCCTGAGGAAGGGGACGGGGTGCTTGAACTCCCAACGGATGACGTTGGCCCACTGATTCAGCTTGAGAGGCAAATCGCGGTGCGAGCGAATCCACTACACGCAAAAAGGGAAAGCATGAGCAATTGCGCAAGTGAGCGCACCGGGCAAAGGAATGCAACTTATTAATTATAAAAATAAAAACAAAATGCACGCTGCATGCGCTGGAAAGCCACCCGTCATGTACCTTTGCGTAAGCAGGGTACATGATGGTCTCAGAGGTGGGACGAATAGCGACAGGCTCCTGCATCTCGGACTGTCCGGAACGAGTCACCCACGCGACCTGGCAAGAGAGAAGAGAGGGGGGGAGACCGCGGTTAGCACAAACCAACATGCGTGAGTCTTCTCTTTCTCTCTCTCCGGGAAGAGGACGTAGAGGAGGACCCGCAGGTGGAAGGGGGGGTCGAGGTACCTCGGGAGCGAAGCCGGCAATGTGGTCGGCCTCCCTCTCCAGGGCGTCCTTGGAGACGAGGCAGGGGAAGTAGGCGTTGCGGACGCCCAGCTTCTTGATTTCGCCATCGAAGAAGCCCTGCACGATCTCCCACATGCGGTACGACCAGGGCCTGAGGATGTAGCAGCCCGAGATGTCGTAGAACTCGATGAGCTCAGCCCTCGTGATGACCTCCTTGTACCACTTAGGGAAATTGTCTTCCTTGCGCGTGGTGATGCCCAGCAGGGACTCCTTCTGCTGGCCGCCTCCGGCTTTCTCATTCTTTTTAGGGGCGGCGGCGGGCTTGGCATTGGCAGGCTTCTCCTTCTTGACGACGGGTTTCTTCTTCTTTTCCACGGGCTTGGCCTTCCAATCGGCCTTGAGTGACACAATCTCCTTTTGCTGTAATAATAATAATAATATATATATATATATATATAGCACACATGGACATCGCGAAGTGAGAATCATTAACGAGCCTAGAGATATTTAATTGTTGTTTGTGTTCCGGAAAATCGAGCTTTGAAATCAGATCCAAGGGATTCTCGTGTGGCGACGGGAGGGGGTACAAACCTTTTCGGCCAATTGAGTCTTAATTTCCTTGAGGCGGTTCTGGATGGACTCAATCTTTTCCTTGTCGCCACCAGAAGTGCGCAGGGCGAGGAATTCCTCAGTGAGGGCCTCCTGCTGATCCCTAATGGCGTAGAACTCAACCTCGAGCGACTCCAATGTGGCCTCCATCATGTGTGTGTTGAATTATGATTTTTGATAGGCAAGAGAGATCTGCGAAGGTGGGGGGCGGGACCAAACCAGGCTCAGCGTTTGCGTTCCGGGATTTTTCTCGCTGCCTGTTCTTGTTCGGCTGTTATACAAAACCATTACAAAACGTTTCGGACTGGAACAGTTGGCCGAGCAACGCCGTGGGGGGAAAAATGGGGGGAGCGTAATGCCGGGCGCTCAGCCAACCAGAACACGCCCCGTCGTCTAGTGGGTGCCTTGCGCGACGCCTCGGACCAGCTGGCGGGGGGGAAAAGAGACAGCGGGGCAGAAAAAAACACTACCACCAACACCCTTCTTACCCTTCGCACCGACTTCCTCCCCGTCCTCTAGAAAGCAGCATGTCCTGGCAGACGTACGTCGACACCAACCTCGTGGGCACTGGCGCCGTGACTCAGGCCGCCATCATCGGCCACGACGGTAACACGTGGGCCACCTCTGCTGGCTTCGCCGTGAGCCCCGCTAACGGCGCTGCTCTGGCCAACGCCTTCAAGGACGCCACCGCCATCCGTTCCAACGGCTTCGAGCTCGCTGGCACGCGTTACGTCACCATCCGCGCTGACGATCGCTCGGTCTACGGTAAGAAGGGCTCGGCTGGTGTCATCACCGTCAAGACCTCGAAGGCCATCCTCATCGGTGTCTACAACGAGAAGATCCAGCCCGGTACCGCCGCCAACGTCGTCGAGAAGCTCGCTGACTACCTCATCGGCCAGGGTTTCTAAGCTGCTGCTCTTCCCGTCGTGTCCCCCCCCCCTTTGTACCCACTCTTTCTTCCCTACGCCCGCTCTCTCGCTGAGGTGCTCAGCGCAGCTGTGGTGCGATTTGTCCAGTGTACACTCAATCAAAAACGCGGCTCAAACCACCGTTTTTGCCTTTACATCTCCAACGAACCGCCCCCCCCCCCCAAAGACCACGCGGCTTCGCCGCTTCCGTGGTGATGGCGGCTCTCTCCGGATCGATCTCTCTGTGTCGCCCCAAAGACCCACACGAGCGAAGTGACGGCGCCCAACAGCCGTTGGAGTATCTTTTTGTTTTGTTTTTTGTTTTGTTTTGTTTATGTGTGTGTGTGTATGTGCAGAGACAGAGATGTTCGCTCTCTTCTCACGTGAAGATCTTCTTGGCCATGGCGTCCTTTATGCCTTGCTTAAGTGGAGCCTCCGCTTTCTCCAACTTGTTCTGATCGTCCACAGCACCCGTGATGAGGGGCAGATTGGTCTCCAGGACCATGCCGCCCATCACCAACTCGTCGAGGATGTGATGCACCTGCGCGCGCGCGCGCGACATGACCATAACGCACAGCCACGATTCTGAGTGAGCTCTTTTCCGCACGTGATGGGAGTGTGTGGTGTGTGTGTGTGTGTTTGCGCGTGTAAGTGCTGTGGCGGCCGCGGGAGTGGGCCACACATGGGGCGTGCACGCTTTGGCACGCACACAGCGCACAGCGAGAAAAATATCACTTCGCGCGCGCGCGCACCTTGTCGGCGTGGAAGATGAGGTCGAGCTCGCACACGTTCTCGAAAGATTTGTCGAGCGCTTCAACGAAGATGTGAATGAGATCGAGGATGCCCAGCTCGCTTTCCGAAGAGTCCACGCAAAAGACGAAGTAGAGTGTGGCGTAGTGTCGATAGATGAGCTTCGTGTCGCTGCCCCACTGATCCCCTCCCTCCACGAAATTGCACATGAGGTCCGACCTCTTCGACACCAAGTTGAAGCACTCTCGGATTAGCTTCTGCTGCTCATCCACGCTCTGCGTGATTTTGTTGTTTTGTGTAAACGTGCGGGTGAGTGTGTGTGTATGTTTGCCAAACACACGACGGCGAGAGTTCGAAGAGGTCACAGGCCAACATGATACTCGTGGGGGGGGATGTGAAAATTAAATTGTGTGTGTTTCGGTTCCGGGAGGAAAGACTTACGTGATAGTCGAAAAACTTACTCAATCGAGGCTTGCCATGATTGTTGACGATGAGGATAGCATAAATCATGGCGCGTTGAGCCCTCGAAGCTGATTCAAAGGTAAATGATGATAACGAAGAGATTGGGAAGCGAGTTTCTTCGCGAGAAATTGGCACAGAAAAGAGCAGCGAGAAATGCCGCAAGAAAAGCAGTGGAGGAGAAAGCGGCCGCAAGGGGGCCGCGAGAGGTGGCTGGGGCGGACTCTCTGGGCTTTCCTTTTCTCGGATGGCACCTGGTTTTGGGTGTATGCCTCGTAATGGTAAGTGCCATGCTATCGGTTGGCTAAGGGTTGTTAGGCCGGGGGGGGGGGACTAAGAGCCTTCTTGCCAGGAGGGGAGGAAGACACCGCGCGCGAGGTGTGTTGAGCGATAACACACCGACATCAAGGCGAGCCCTCGCTTGAGGGAAGGCGCTCCGCAACACCCCAATGCAGGCGAACAACGAGTTCTTGATCCCCGCCGGAGGGGTGGAGGATATGATCACTCTGCCCAGGCTCTCAGAAGGGGCTCTCCTCTACAATCTCAGGGAGCGCTACGACAATGGCTTCATCTACGTACTTATTGCTTCTCCTCTTCTTCACGCATTCACCTGTCTGATATCTATTTACACCTTCTCAATCCCTTGGTTGTGGTTGAGTTGGACGGACATCCAGACGTACACCGGCACGATCCTTGTATCGGTGAACCCCTACCAACGACTCCCCATCTATGGTCCCGACATCCTCAAGACCTATCTGGGCAAGGTACATCCCCCCCCCAATCTCCCCGGTTGCTTGGTGTTGAACACGCTCTTTTGTGGTACGCGCGATATCCTCAGCGTTTGGGAGCCATGCCTCCACACATCTTTGCCATTGCCGATGCGGCCTACACAGACATGATGGGCAATCAACACAACCAGTCCGTCATAATCTCGTGCGTCACTCCCCTTTGCCACCTCCTCGCCCTTTATCACACAAAACGAAAAGAAAAGAAAGAAAGAAGAGTGCTGACACCACCACCGCCAATGTCCTTTCTCCCTTCTTCGCGACTCCACAGTGGAGAAAGTGGAGCTGGCAAGACTGAAGCGACCAAGCTCATCCTGCAGTATTTGGCCCACAAGACCAACAAGCACTCGGAGGTGGAAAATAACATTCTGGAGGCCAACCCAGTGCTCGAAGCGTTCGGTAATGCTGCCACTGTCCGCAACAACAACTCTTCTCGATTCGTACGTCACCCTTCTTCCCGCCGTCGCATGTGTAACACGAGTGTGCTCTCTCTCTCTCTCTCTCTGACTGTCGCTTTTTATACAACACTGTTGCTGCACGCGTGTGCAGGGTAAGTATGTTGAAATCCACTTCGAGAGCGGCGGCACACAGATCTCAGGAGCTAGCATGCGCAACTGTACGCCAGCCAGCTCCTCCTCCTCCTCCTCCTTTGTTGGTGGGCACATGTAAATGGTGAGATGCGGCACGCACGTGGCTTATCATATGATTCAATCGTCGTTTGGCATGCCAGACTTGCTTGAGAAATCGCGCGTCGTCAACCAGACAGAAGGAGAACGAAACTACCACATCTTCTATTGCTTGCTGGCTGGCGCCTCTGAAGCCGAGAAGAGTATTATCCCCTCCGAACGGCACACAACAATTAATTGTTCCTCACGACTCATACTGGCCGCCCCTCCTCAACAACACGTGTACGTGCAGAGATGTGGAAATTGACTGGATGTAAAGATTTCCGCTACACCAACCAGTCCTCACTGACCGAGCTCCCTGGAGTCGATGATGGAGAGGACTACACGCGAGTCAGGGTATGCCGTCCGTTTTTCTTGCTCGCCTCTTACTTAATGAAGTTCAGCTGAAGAGAGAGCATAAACCTTGTGCATGGCTTATCGCGGCCCACACGCACACAGTCGGCCATGGGAATGCTGGGCCTCAGTGACCAGGAGCAGATCGACATCTTTGCCATCGTCTCCGCGATTCTTCATCTTGGCAATGCTCGCTTCGCGACCAAGGTATTGTGCGCCTCTCCACCCAAGCAGCTGCGTCGTTTCGTCGTCTCCCTAAAACCGAATGTCCGTTCGCACACTTTGAATTGTGCGCGCAGACCGAGGACCCAAGGCCGGGCGGCACCATTCGCAAGGTCCAGCCATGTGTTGAGAATCCTGAAGGTACGCCTCAGGAGCTCCTCCTTGAGTCCCTCGTCGCGTAGTGATCCCGCAGGCGTCTCTACCAAGCCGAGCTCACGAGTGGTGTGCTAATATTAACGCGGTCTTCTTCCATCACCCGCACACAGCTGTTGCCTTCGTTGCCCAATTGCTTCAAGTGGAGCCTAAAGGCCTGGAGGAGGCACTCCTTATCCGCACTAACATCGTGGGCAAGGAGGTGTTCAAAGTGCCGCTCACCCTCGTCGAGGTCCCTCCCCACTACTGTCCTTTGTGCATTCAAGATTCGTTGCTATTTGCCACACTCACACTCACACGCACACGCACATCTACGCTCATCCAATGCATGCCCGCAGGCTGCCGAAGCAAGGGATGCTCTGGCCAAGGCGCTGTACGATCGTCTGTTCAACTACCTCGTAAACCGCATCAACAAGGTACACCGCCGGAGTAGTAGTTCCTCCTGGCATGGCCACCGAGCCTCACCACCTGTCAAATGTTGTTGCGCAACTGGTGGCACGACGCCCAACCAACAGGCCATCGCGGGTAAACCCAAGGGCAAGACGTCGTTCATCGGTGTGCTTGACATCTTCGGGTTCGAGAACTTCGTGGTGAACAGCTTTGAACAGTTCTGCATCAACTACGCCAACGAAAAGTTGCAGCAGCACTTCAACCAGCACATCTTCAAGCTGGAGCAGGTTCGGTTCACGAGAAATCCTCTTGCTGCTTCATCTATAGATGATTTGGCTGGCTACTAACTAACTCTGTTTGCATCCCTTCATCTTCATCAGATGGAGTACGAGCGGGAGGGAATAAGCTGGTCGTCCATCAAATACAACGACAATCAGCTTTGTCTGGATTTGATCGAAGTGGTTCGGCCTCCCGGAATTCTTGCTCTCCTTGACGAAGAGTCGCGCTTCCCGAAGGTACAGAGCGTGCTACAGACAAAGGCCTGCTGCGTGCGTGTGCTGCTTGTACCGACATGACGGGTTGTTTGTTAACGCCTTGTGGCGGGCTCTGCTCTGGCGCGCAATCAGGCGTCGGACGATTCGCTGCTTGAGAAACTGCACAAGGCACACGAAAAGCATCAGCACTACGAAAAGCCCAAGAAGAGGGGACCCAACTTCATCGTGAGGCATTATGCTGGAGATGTGCGCGACCACTTCCAGAAAGATGAGTGCCAGGTGGTCGCTACTGACTGTGGAATGTGTGTGTGTGTGTGTGTGTGTGTGTGTGTGTGTGTGTGTGTGTGTGTGTGTGTGGGAGATATCCAGGTCTCATACGACACCGGAGGCTTCCTGGAGAAGAACAGGGACACCCTGGGCAGCGACATCCTGGCGGCGGTGCAAACCTCCAAGTTGCAGCTGGTCCTCTCGCTCTTCCCCGACAAGGTCGATATCGGCGGAAAGAAGCCGCCTACGGTGGGTATGCAGTTCAAGGTACCTACCGCGCAGTCGCCTACCTTTCGTGTTGATGGTGCCTTGCCTAACTTGAATGCCACGCACATTGCACCACCACCACCACCACCACCACCACCACCACCACCACCACCACCACCACCACCACCACCACCACCACCACCACCACCTTCACAGAGCCAACTTCACGAGCTGATCACCACTCTGTCTTCCACGGAGCCTCACTATGTCCGTTGCATCAAGCCCAACTCGCTCAAGATCAAGAATTCTTTTGACCCGGTTTGCATCTCTCTCCTTTAAAATTAGAACTATGGGACCTAACCCCGTGTACGTGGCCACCCGATAGGATCTTGTGGCTGCGCAGCTTCGCTATGCGGGTATGATGGAGACCATCAAGATCAGGCAGCTTGGCTATCCCATGCGCCTCGACTTTGAAGCCTTCTACAAACGGTACGCGTTCTATCGTTGTGCTGTACTGCGAGGCGCCCGCAAGGGGGCGGGCGGGCGTATGTTATAGCTAAGACCATTTTCGCACCACACAGCTACAAGTGCATTCAAGCGGCAAGCGTCAAAGGCACAGACTACCGTACACCGAGCTCAGCGATCATCGAGACAGCAAAGAAGACCAATGTGGTGTTGGCGAGCGAGCTCCAGCTCGGCAAGTCCAAGATCTTCATGCGCGATGCCCAGGTCCGTACCTTGCGCAATACTGGCTTCTTCCTCAAGTCCCTTTGCGGTAAGTCCCTTTGCTCACGTTGTTCTCGCGCGCCTGCCACGTGCTACAGTATGCCAAACTCGAAGATGAGCGAGGCGCCCGTCTGTTCTCCAAGGCCGTGGCCATCCAGAAGAGATGGTACGCAAAGGCGTATCCCCCCTCCCAAGACCAAAAGATCAAGAACGTGTAGGAGGAGCTGACCGCTTTTTTGGGAATCCCTTTTCAGGCGGAGGTACAGAATGAGGAAGAAGTTCAAGATCATGCGCAAGGCAGCCACCAAGATCCAGGCCACCTTCCACATGTACAAGGCCAGGAAGGCGCTGCACAAGAAACTGGAATCGGTTGCCCTCCTGCAGGTTAGTGCCACCCCCCCCCCGTTCGCTGCTCCATGTTTTCACTGCACTTCCGATGATGGCATCTTTACGTCTTCTTCCCCCCCCCCAAGGCTTTCTTCCGCATGGTCAAGGAGAAGAAGAGGTACATGAGGCACAGGAAGGCCATCATCACCTTCCAGAAGTACACTCGTCGCTGGAAGGTAAGCATATTGGCGCCCATCCGTTTCTCTGTGGAAAAGCCAGTTGCAACTCACGACACATTGCACCCCCCCCCACAGGCCAGGAAGATTTACAAGAAGCTGAAGGCCCAGAAGGCGGAGGCTGACCGTAGGCGCAAGGAGATCGAGCACGCCGAAGCGAACGAAAGGTACGCACATGTGGTGCAGTCCTTAGTCGCGCGCCCCTCTGACTCGTGCGTTTGGGAACCAAGGTCGCGTCTCGAGGCCGAGGAGAACCTTCGTCTGGCCGCGGAGAAGCAGGAGTGGGATATGATGGGTGAGGAATCCCAGAGAAGGGAGGACGCCGCCAAGGAGAAGGAGACCGCCGCCAAGAAGAAGGAGCAGGCCCGTCTGCAGATGGAGCAGCTCGAGGAGGTCGGCTACGGTGACAATTTCACCTCCCTGGAGGGTACCGGTCCTCCCCCCCTGCAACGATCGTGAAAGCGAACGAGTGGCGCTGAGGCTGGGGATTTTGCTTTCCCGTTTTCCCAAGGTATGATGGACATTGCGGCGTATGGCTTCGTACCTGGTGGGCCTCTTCCCGGAGCCGTCGAAGATGCCTTCGCCCTCCCGCCCATCGATATGGTAAGCCCACGCACCACCACCACCCACCCACCCACCCAGCAGCCACCTTCTGGTCCGGAGACTGACCATCGGTGGTCTCTTCTCTCCGTTGGCGTGGCCTTCCTCTTCTCTAGGCACTGCCACCGCTGCCGCCGGGCGCCACCGCTGGTATGGGCCTGGGCCTGCCACCTCCGCCGTCGGAGGAGATCTTCCGATTCCAGCGGCACCAGGGCCTGCAGGATGACAGCTACTCCGGCCTCCTGTACGCCGAAAAGTACGCAGCTCCCAGCAGCCTCGCCATCAACTATTTTCCCACTTGCAAACCCCGTTGACCCTTTTGGCCAACACACAGAAAAGCGCCGCCGCAGCTGATAACCGCGGAGGAGGTGCCGCTGTTCAATTTCAAGGAGTACGGCCTCGTGCATTTCCAGCAGCAGAAGTCGGGCTTCCTGCGAAAGAAGGACGTCACCGTGGGCGAGCTTCTATTCTTCAACAACGTGCGGATCCCACTTCCTTACTCTCACGGACAACCCCTCCATTGGAGGTCTAACCACTCGACACCACACGCACACACACACACACGTCGGCCGGTACTCCAGAAACCGTTAACGGCCGGATTGCACAATCTGTCGCCGGTGCACAACAAGGTCGCGGTGGAGATGTCGACCAAGATTCTGTACCACATGGAGAAGGGCACGGCCGACAACTTTGGCGCCGCCAAGTACGTCGTGCGCAAGGGTATCGCCTTCATCGAGCTCAGGGACGAGTGCTACTGCCAACTCATCCGTCTCGCCATCAAATGCCCCAACAAGTGCGCCTCGCCCTTTCCTGCCGGGAGTTGGGCTCTCCTCATGCACATGGACCCTGACCCTCTGAGCGGATTCACCTGGCTCTCGCCTCTTCCTACACAGGGAGTGGCGCCAGCGAATCTGGGAGCTCATTCTCTACTGCTGCGTGTCCTTTGAGCCCTCAGACAACTTCAAGAAGTACCTGGCCTCCTTCCTTCTCGAACACTCGAGCGAAGTACGCCCACGTCTATCCTCAGCTCCACATCTTCTCCCCCCTTGGGGGGGGGTGGCGGATCGATTGGGGGTTTGACTGGTGATTGGGAAAATGTTTGTGGTGTTGACGCAGTACCCTGGCAAGACGCCCGACAAGGACGAGTGGGTGAGCAAGTTCGCCAGCTTCTGCATGAAGAATCTGAGGCGTACCTACTTGAACGGGGCTCGCGCCATCATGCCGGCCAGCGTTGAGATGGAGGCCATCCGGGTGAGTTGAGCCTTCGCACGCGCGCGCGCGCGTGTGTGTGACTATTGCAGCAGCTTACTCGCATTGTTATTACTTGAACCCGTGCAGAACATGGGCGAGATCGTATGCCGATTCCAAACGCTTGACGGAACGTCGAAGGCATTCTATATCGACTCGGCCACCACAGGTAAGGAATTATGAGATCAGCACTGTGCGCGATATCCCCCAGCCTATGCCCATCGGGATGACTCTCACACAACTTTATATTATACCTTAACAGTGACCGAAGCGCTCGACGAGCTGTGCAAGAAGATTGGGCTCAAAGACCCGCGCGGGTGGGCCGTCTTCATCACCTACAATAACATCTCCCGCGGTCTGGGCGAGAAGGAGAGGCTTGCTGGTATGAGTCCAACTCTGTGTGACCACCCTCGACATTCCCATTTCACGCACGAGCATGACTGACCCCCTGGCACCGACCAGATACGTTGGCCAAGTACGAACTGCTGAAGAAGACGATGAACGAGAAGGGCATGGACGTCGCAGTGCGGTTCCTGCTCAAGAAGCAGATCATCCTCGATCCCCACGCAGAGCTCACCGACGAAATCGAGAGGACCCTGCTGTTCTACCAGGTAAAAGCGTCGTCCTCCTATCGGGAGATTCTTCCAGAGCCCACCTAACCCTTAGGCGCATCCTCCTCCTCCTCCTCCCACAGGCCCACAACGATCTCGTGTCGGGCCGACTGCCCTGTCTTGAGCAGGAAGCCCGCCTGTTTGCCGCTACGAAGTGCCAGTTCGAGTTGGGCGACTACGATCCCCAGCGTTCGATCGAAGACATGCTGTACGCCACACTAGACTCACCTCCACGTGTCTGCCTTAGGTTGATTATTAGAAAGCTCACCACTGCTCCGCGTGGTATAGTCCCGTTCTGCTGCCTCCGCTCATGCTGGCGAAGCATTCGGCGCCGGAGTGGTCGGCGAGCATCACCACAGAGCACGCCAAGCTGCAGGGGCAAGATCGCGAGTACTGTAAGCGACTCTACCTGGACATGGCCAGGACGCTCAAGTACTACGGCTCGTCCGTCTTCCCCGTCCAGTACAAGCAAGTGCCCATGTGGAGCACGTTGCCGCCCAAGTTTGACGTTTTCATCAACACCGGAGGCATCGTGTTCCTGGAGAGGGAATCCAGGGTTCGTCCCACCACCTCTCTCCTCCATAGTACACAAGCGCTTACGCGCGCGCGCGCTCTCTCTCTTTTCAGGAGGAGTTGAAGCGGTTCACCTTCCTCCAAGTAACGCAGTGGTCGTGGTGCCCCGGTTCCCTCCTTCTGGGGCTCTACGATGAGGGCAAGGCCAAGAATCTGGAATTGCAGACCCCGGTGGTACGTGCCCACCAATGCCATCCCCTCCCTCTGGCTTTCCTGATTGCTGGCCGGGTGTGGATCTGCAGCCGGATGACGTGTGCCTGTGCCTGCTCGCCTACGCCCGGCACCTGAAGAACAACTCCAAGTACGCCAAGGCGAAGCAAGACTATCGCGTACTTGACCCCCCTCCCCTTTCTCCCTTAGTCGCTCGTCACTCCGTTCCTCGGTTCTCCCACAAACTCAATTTCTGGGTCTGTCTCCTCCCATTTCTTTGGTACAGGTGGATGATGAGGAGCTGCTGTCCTTCGACAAGGACGACATCATCATCATCAAGGAGAAGTACGAGGACGGCTGGTTCTTTGGGCAGTGCGAAGGCCGAGAGGGCATGTTCCCTGCAGAACTGGTACGTGCGCTCCCCTTCCCCGCGAAATGTTGGCTTTGTTGTCCCACAAAGCTTACATTTTTGTTTGTAACCTGCTCGCCAACACCAACAACAACTTCAGGTGGAGATGTTGATGGGAGCGCCCAAATCCAACGAAATCATTCTCCAGAACACCAAAACCGTACGGAGGGGACCCCTGCCTGTAACGCCCAAGTATGCTAAGCATGCCGGTACGAGCCAAACTGAAATCTCCCCGTAGAGGGTCCAAGAGGCTCACTACACTACACACACCGCTTCACAGACACCAAGTCACCGCCGTCGGCCGCGCCCTCGCCCAGGAGCCCCACGCCCAAGAGCCAGACAAAGCCCGCCAAGTCGCCCAAGAGCCAGGCGGGCAAGGCCTCTGAGACTGAGGTCTTCTCCAGCGCACCGGTTCCCATTGCGCTTGCTGGCGATCGGTTCGTGTTGTTCCCGCATTGGTGTGTGGTTTGCGACGTCGCGCTGTAACGCCGCTCATTCCTTCTGTGCATTCAGGGTGGCTGGTCGTGCCGGCGGAACCCACACCATGACGGCCTGGGCCACGCTTATGTTCCGCAAGCCCGGCTCCAAGACTGCGACCTTGCGGGCGAGACCCATCACGCAGGACCTCTCGGCACTGGTCGCCTTCACTCTGGTAGGAGTTTCTTTGGGGGCTCCTCCCCAAAACGAGCCGCAGCCATATCAACCGACCCCCACTCACGCTCCTCCTTCCCCTTCCGACAGAGCCCCATCAAGGTCTCTCTCCTCGATCTGGAGCCTAAGGCCTCGAAGGTGGCCACTGAGATCTTCCAGAACATCATGAAGTGGATGGAAGACTTCCCGCTCGGCAAGGTGAGCATCGTGCCTCACCGTGTGTGTGTGTGTGTGTGTGTGTGTGTGTTGTATCTACCACTTTTCATCCGCTGAAGGCATGCCTCCTCCGTCGCCACAGAGCACGAAGCCCAAAATCGTGCAGGAGATCATCCAGTGTGCTCTCGAAGATGCCAGCATCCGAGACGAAGTCTACAGTCAACTGTGCAAGCAGGCCACACGCAACCCGCGAGCGTACGCACCTGCTCCTTTGGGGCTCTTCAGGCATCCTTCACTGAGAGTGGAGACAGCTAACCAAGGAAGGAAACCGCATTCCCGGGATCGCGATACACAGGGAGAGCATGCACAAGGGTCTGCGGTTGATGGCCATGTGCACGGGCATCTTCGCTCCCTCGATCGAGTTCCTGCCCTACCTGGAACAGTTCCTGGATGAGCTGGTCGTCAACAACCAGAGCAACGACATCGGTATAACCACCCGTTTTTTTTTCTTTCCATTTTGCCCGAGAAACTCGCACTGAGTTTGTGCGAACACACAAACTCGCAGCTGCCTGGCAGTTCGTTGCTAACTTTACGACACGCGACGCGCTCCTCCTCACCAGGTGATATTGCCGCCGATGTGCTCTGGTGCCTCAACAACACGCTCCACAAGGGTGACCGCAGGTTCGGGCCATCGCTGGAGGAGCTCAAGGCTGTGTCAAGCGGCAGTCCGATCATGCTCCGCGCATCGCTACTCGATGGCCAGGTCAAGGCTATCCACATCAACTCCCAGTCCACTGTCGGCGAGGCCGTCGTCGAGCTCATCCACAAGTGCGTGACGTGGCAGCCCCTAAGGGGCCACCATCAGCCCATGCACAAACGGCCGTTTAAGTTGCATATGTGTGTGCTCACTAACCGCTGTGATTGCCGCCCTCCCCACCAGGACTGGTCTGGGATCTGACTTTGGCGATGGTTGGGGTCTGTTCGAAGACTCTGGGGAGGAGTGCTGGCCCATTCGGGAGGACACCAAGGTGTGCGACATGATGTGGCTGTGGGAAAAGACTCCCCTGAACCACCGCAAATCCAAGACTCTCCGCAGGAGCCAGGTACAACAGTCCGCCAGCAATTTACAGCACGCGACACACAAGCGGGTACACGCGTCACGCAGTGCACTCACAGGGTGTTCTTGTGGTGATCTTCTCTCGCGCCAATGCAGATGCCGTCAATGGACGTGGGAGATCAGCCCTACAAGTTCGTGTTCAAGAAGAAGTTTTGGTTCAACGAGTTCACCGAAACCGAGCTGGGCGCCAACGAGGTCGCCTTCAACCTGATTTACTGTCAGGTACGTACTTTGGGCCAGCCCCCCCCCAAACTTTATTATTTCCGCCTGACCGTCACGTTGGGGATCGCCAGTTGGTGGATGACTTCATCAACTCGCGCCTTCCGCTGAGCGAGGACATCTGTCTGCAATTGGCCGCCATCCTGGTGGGCGCTCGTCTGGGAGGCAGCAGCTTGTTGAACTCGTACGTCGTGCGCGCCTCATCGCTGTTGTTGTTGTTGTTGTTGTTGTTCACTAACACGAAGACCGTGGGTGTGCGCCTCGTTGTGTATATAGGGCCAACATCTTGGAGTTTATCCCGTTGCACCTTCGCATGGCTCACAAGAAGGAGGACTGGCTCTCGGCCCTTAATGAAAAGCTCTTCGAGTTCACCGGCCTGACTGGCCGTGCCGCCATGATGCGCTTCGTGTCCAAGGTGCTCTCGCTCTGTATTCTGTTATTTTGGCGCCATGTGCGCTGACCATGGGCATTGGTGTTTTTTGGGTATAATTTTAAATCTACAGTGGATGAAGTCCGACGTGTACGGCGCGATCGCCTTCCCGGCCTCGGTGCTCCAGCAGTCGAAGGAATCGAAGCTGCCCAGCAGGTGCTGGTTCCTTCTGGACCAGAAGGCCGTCCGCATCTACGATTACCATGGCAGCGTACGTTGGCCTCTCTTTCGCTTCCCCATCCCCCTTTGTAGAGGCTGACTGACTGACTGAACCCCCTCCCCCAAACCAACAACAACAACAACAACAACAACAACAACAACAACAACAACAACAACAACAACAACAACAACAACAACAGGTCGAGGTGGGCAGATACGAGTACACCTACATCTCGCAGTGGAACAACACCAAGGAGGGATGGCTCATGGTAGTTGGTGATCTGTTCAAGCCCGAACGCTTCACTTTCGGATCGCCCAAGGTGTGTTCCACTCCCCCCTTCCTCGCAAAACACCTGGTGAATGTACGTGTGTGTTGGGAGCACAAGCCTGATCTCGGCTCTCTCCGTCATCGCAGGGCCTGGAGATTCACGAGGTGTTTGTCATCTACTCCCGCGAAGCAGCCAAGGAGCGAAGCTAGGCCAGCCCTTTGTTCGATCTCTCTCTCTCTCTCTCTTCTCCTTCAGTACTGGCTCGAAGCAACCCACCCCACGTGTTTAGTGTTGAGCAAAGTAAACGGGGTGCATTTAGTGGGAGCCCAGCCGGTCGGTTTGCTGGTCATACCACTGGGTCTCCTGTCCCAGGAGTTCGACGAGCTTCACGGTTTCCGCACTCTTCTGGTCGCCGTAGATCGTGGGCAGAGCCGTGCGCCACTTCTTCACGAAGTCCGGCCGAAAGCGAGACTCAGCCTGATCCAGGAACGACTCGAGCGCGCGCCGATGCACCGCCATGGCCTCGCACTCCTCCGTGGCATGGCCCACGAAGGTGAGGCTCAGGCACAGGTTGTAGATGGCGGCGCTGAACTCGCCTCTGTACCTCTGTACCCACATGTAGATGCGAACGATCCGCGCGTGGCTACCACTGAGGTCCGCCGAGAAGTGGAGGTGGCGTGGGACTTCGAGGGCCGCGAGAAGGGAGTTAGTCTGTTGCAGCTGCTTCGACGCGTGGCTGCGCTCGCCGGCCATGAGCACGACCTGGCAGCCGAGGGTCACCATGGCCGCGATATCCACTTCCCTTTCCGTCTCGTGAGATCCTCCGAGCGTACTAGGCCGCTGCGAGGCATCAGCCTGAGCTTCGTCCTCGGCCTCAGCCTCGGCCTCGGCCATAGTATCGGCCTTCTCCTTCCCTTTGTAGCTCTTCTGGGGCTCCGGAGCGAGTGAGAGCTCCTCAAGCAACTGACGCATACCCTGGCATCAAGCCAAGACACAAACAACGGCTAATCAGCGTAATGGTAAGAGTGCAACAGGCACAAGAGGTAGGGTGGGACCTCGGGGGTGCTCTGGCCCTGGATGGAGTCGCCTTATGTTGATCCCCAACAAGTGGGAAAAGAAACTGAGTTACTCTGCTTGTTCGGTGTCCAGGTGGTGTGCCCTCACCTGGTGGGTGCAACGACAGGTTGTCTCCAAACTGCGGAAAAAGTCCGTCAATGCTCTGTGTGTTGCGTGTGTGTGTGTGCGCGCGGAATGCACAAATAGGGCCATCAGCGCACTGCTTCCACCTCGAGGTAGAAAAGAGAACCAAATTTGGTACCATGCCGAAGCGGGGCTCCTCAACTGCACGACATTCAGAATGTGTTGTTGCTGCGAAGAATAAGCTGTCATGGCAGGGGTGCAGAATGGGGCCAAGGATGGGTACCTGGGGGGGTTGGGCCAGAGACGGAGAGAAGTGTGGCCACCGCGGAAGTGTAGCCGTCCAAAATAAGCTGAGCCAGGCCGTAATCACCATCACATGCGGCTCTCCAAGCTTGATCGACAGATCCAGTCAAGGCCCGCAGATGTTTGATCCGCAACAGCAGCTGGTGATCTGCTGGCGTAGGAACAGCCTGTGCGGGTATTTCATTTTGTGGGGTGAGCAGGAGGAGAAAGTTGTGTGGGATGAAGTGTCGAGCATAACCTCCAGGCTCATCATCGGGAGAGGGACTAGCGGTGAGGCTGCGAGCTGCACGGTCCATGCTTCAGTGCGCTGCTTTTTGGCAGGACCCTTGCATGTGGAGTGAAAGTCAGAGAGTGCAGAGGCACCAAGCCAAGCAGGAGGGAGTGCGCATACATCTCGGCCCCTCTTGTGGGAACGGCTGCCCGCTTGGATGCTGCCACATGTCGTGTGGTGATGCTTCGTCAACAGGTGGGCGGACACCTCCGAGGCAGCCATGTGCTGGTGGCACAGGGCACAGAACGCAGACTGGTCCACAGTGAACATTGGTGACTCGAAGTTTGCTCTCTGCTCTCTCGCTCGGTGCTGGTTGGACTTGGCGTGCCCTGCCGCTGCTTGGGGGGAGCCCAACAGGCGACCGAGCTCATTGGAGCCCTCCCTGGCAGGACAAATGGCACAGGAGACAGCATTGTTCCTCGTGATGACTCCATACCAGGTCCTGGAGTGAACAAATTCTGATGTCCACGCAGTATGAGGTAGGAAGAAGAAATCGAAAGAGTACAACCACTGAGGAGTGCACCATTTCCAGGTAGTTGCTCAGCTGTGGTAAAGTTGTCGGGGGCGTGCATGCTGGAGTATGTGTGGCTTGCTGTGAGCTACGTGGGATTAACCGAGTTCTGTTTCCCCGAAAAAGATGCTCTCTTGTCGGCAACAAAGGCCTTTAAATAACCTTAACCCCGGGAGTTGCGCACCTGAAATACCACCCAACACCCAACTGCATTTTTAGGTTTGAAACAAGAAATAATACGGGCAATTTTTCTATCTCACGCTTCCAACAAAGCTGAGGGGCGTGGCGAGCTTGTAAGGCTAAGGGGCATGGTGAGCGAGGTAAAGCTTTGGACTAGATATTGGGTACAGTACAGGTACAAAAAGAGAGGTCGTGGATCAAGGGAAGAGCTTGGGAGGAACAGACACGGTGGTCTGAGGCGCGCAAGGGTTCGTCGAGCATGAGGCCCTGATCACGATTGAAGGGCCATAGTTGATCACGGGGATGGTCAAGCCGCCTCGCGAGAACTGGTTGGGTGCCGGAGGGATCGAAGTCCAGGGCGCGTCGGTGCCCGGGCTGCCGAAGTAGCCGGGCTGCATGGTGGCTCGGAGGTACAGCACTCGAGCCGTGTTGTTCCAGTAGTAGACGTCGCCGAATCCGTTGAACACCTGCAGCGCGGAGCTCACCGGCCTGAACGGGTGCCTGCAAACGCCCCAGCTGGTGCTGCACCAGTTGGCGGCCTCGAAGGAGATGTTGAAGGTGGTGCCTGCCGGGTAGGGGAGGGCCAGCACGAGCGAGTCCTTCGGATCGACCTGGATCTCGCTGATGGTGATCTGCTTGGGCGTGCCGGCGGTGTAGCGAACGAACCATCCGCCCGACTGGTAGATGATCGGTCCCGTCAGTTGGCCCATCACAGCCACGTCGACGCCGAGCGACTCGTTGTTGCGACCGAAGTGTGTCGCCTTGCCGATGACCGGACAGGGCTTGGTGCCGTCGCCGCCGTTGACGCAGATGGTGGAGCCGATCTGTGCCTCGCGAGTCGGGTCGACGGAGAGCTTGATGGCCGCGCTGCTGTCCTTCTGGGCCATGCGACACACCCACCTCTCGGCCACGAGCTGGCACCCGTCGTTCATCTTCCACCATTGATCGGCCCACGCCGAACCGATCATCGTCCTCTGGCCCGTGCCGGAGGCAGTGCCGTCAGCGTCGAGCCAGCTCTGCATTCGGCCGGAGACCGTCTCGCCCGTGGCGTCGGCGAGCTGGGTCGAGGAGCGCCAGATGTTGTTGCAGTTGGTGTAGTTGATGCCCGCGGTGGTCTGCATGATCTGCGGCACGAACTGATCCGAGTGCGTGAGCGATGTGAACACGGCCGCGCCGTTGCACTTGCCCGGCTCGTTTCCGAAGATGCAGCCCGACCAGTCGTTGCGGCAGTTCCTGAAGGTCGAGTTCTGCACGATGTGGTTCTGGCTGACGTCGTACCACTGGAACCCGCCGATAGTGGTGAAGAAGTAGAAGTCGCGGACGTTGCAGTCGCCCCACCGCGGCGAGGCCGAGGCCCTCGGGCAACCGGCGAACGGCGTCGGCCGGTGGTTGGACCGGCACTCCATGAGCATGCCGTTGACCCACACCTGACCGAACACGTTCATGGAGAGCGCGGTGTCGTGGATCTCGATGCGGACGATGTTGGCCCGGTTGCCCCACGCTTGCAGGCCTCGGTTGGCGAGGAAGGCCTTGTTGTCCTCCAGCTCCAGCCACAGCTGCGCTCCCAGATCCCAGCACCCGGCGTTGGGCGAAGCCGGCGTGCCCACGGTCTTGTCGGAGCACGTGTCGTGCACGATGTTCGATCTGCCCTCGGTGTAGCGCAGCGTCGTCTTGGTGCTGTCGGTGTAGGTCATCTCGCCGCCGAAGTAGAAGGCCCCCGCCGACGCCCACCAGAAGCCCGTCGAGTGGGCCGTGTTGCCGCGGAAGGGAGTCTTGAACGGACGGTTGGCCGGATTGAAGTTGTTGACGTCCTTGAAGTTGCCGGTGGGTCCGGGAAGGCTGGGGAAGGAGAAGCCGGTCCATCCGCCGCTGGCCGCGTTGCCCTCGATCGTGTTGTACATGTTGGTCACGTAGAAGGGCGCCGCCGACATGTCGGCCGGGATGATGAGCGACGAGCTGTTGGTGTAGTAGCTCAGGTACTGGCCCCACCAGCCGTTGCCGCTGCGGCCCAGCGACGGGTCCTGCATGTTGCCCAGGATGTGGACGTGCGCGGCCAGGTTGTGCTGGATCGTGTTGTTCTCCTCGACGCCGTCCTCGGAGAGGTAGAAGCAGTTGCCGATGGCGTTGTAGGCCGTGTTCTGGGCCAACAGCACGCCGTGCGTCCCGTGGATGGTGTAGCAGCGGAAGAACGAGTTGTGCACGCTGCAATCGGTCGCGTAGTTGACGCTCGAGTTCGTGGTGCTGATCATGTGCCAGTGGAGCGGGTAGCGGCCCAGCACGTTGGTCTGGCCCATGCGGTAGAGCTCCACGCCCGAGAATCGGCCGCGCGCGCCCGTGCCCATGACCTGGACGTGGCCGCCGAAGCCGGTGAGGTACTTGTCGTTGCACGGGTAGGTGGAGCCCGTGCCGCCGACGGGGTCGGTGCAGGTGGCGTTGGCCGTGTCGGTGGGCTCCGACGATGCGTCGCCCTGGATGACGATGTTGCGTGAGAGCAGGCCCACCTCGGCCTGGTACTCGCGACCGCCGTAGTGCTTGTAGGCCAGCGGCGAGTCGAGCTCGATGGCGGCCACCGTCGCGTCGAGGCTGGTCTTCCACACCTTGACGATCTTCCTGACCTCGTTCCTGTGCCAGTCGCGCGCGTCCTTGAGCTCGGTCGTCGTGATGAAGACCGACTGGCCCGGCTGCCAGTTGACCATGTCCTGGATGAAGAGGTACTTGTCGCCGGCCTCGGCCGTCATGGCCAGACGCGACCACGTCGGGAAGTACTGCATTCCGTGAATGTCGATCCGGCCGGTCACCGCGATGCCCTTGACCTGCGACGCGGCAGGCAGGGCCTGCGCGCTGCGCGAGCCGTAGAGGGTGATGGTGACCTTGTTGCGCAGGCGACAGGTCGGCGAGCCGATGAGGAGCGACCCCAGCACGTTGAACCCGCGCGCCGAGACGCTGATCTTGGCGTCGCCGAAAATCAACTCCGAACCAGCGGGAACGGTGATGGTGCCGAAGACGAAGGAGGAGTTGATCGAGCACGACGACACCAGCACCTTCGTCGCCACCGGGATGTTCACGTTGGCCCCGTTGGCCGGGACCGACCCTCCCCAGGTGGTTGGATTGTGCCAATCCTTGAGACCCGACTGCAGGTGAGGACAGCCGACGGCGGGCGGGCTGGCCGCTGGTGTGACCTTGGCCGGGCGGTACTTGCCGTACTTGGCCACCTCGCTCCAGTGACCCGTGGTCAAGGCGCGGCCCGAGGGGACCAGAGTGGCCGAGAGGGTGTCCGTCGGGAACATGGCGCCGGCGGGCAGGCTGGTGTAGGTGTCGCGAGTGCAAGACTGCGACGCGGCGGGCGAGGTGAAGAGGGCTACGGCGGCGAGCAAGACGACGGTCAGGCAGGCGGTTGCCCACATGAAGCAGGAAGGACGGCTGGCCGTCATGGTGGTAGTTGTGGGTGGTACAACTGGCTTCCTTCGTCCGTTTTGTTGTGGTGGTGGTGTGGTAGTGGTTGTTTGCGCCCGCAATTCTCCCTTGTCATTGGCCCCCTTCGTTGATTATTAATCAGTTGCCTCATTGAGCCGGGATTAAGCAACCAATTGGTGGTTGCATGATCATGTACCGGAGATCCTGAGTCAAGCGTGGCACATCCAAATATCTCCAAAGCTACGCGTAAGGAAGCCCCTATTGGTGGAACCAATCTTGGGCCCGAAAGCTGCGGCAAGCTGGGGCAAACAACTGCACAGTTCTCTTCTCACACCACAAGCTCCCAACATGACCACAGCAGCCCCCCTTTTCCTCGTCCTTGCCTTGTTGGCTGCCCTGGCTGCCTACGCCGTGCTGGCCCAGAGCACTGGGGAGGACTGTCGCGGTGAGTACGGCGACGGGACAACAGTGTATGACCTCACCCCTCTGGCGGCCCTCCTCGGCTCCCAGGAGGTCATCACCACCGACCCCGATGGCCAGGTCTACTACAAGGTGTGTGGGTCGGTCAGGAACACCTTCTGTCAGAGTGAGGACGACACGACCCCCGCCGTGTGCCAGAAGGACTAGCGCGTCCCTCCCCAGTACCATGACCGTGGCAGCCAGGCGCAAGCCAATCCCTCGATGCTACCTGGGCCACCCTACCAGCCCGCCTCGGCCGGCTTCTCCCTCTACTTCCAGGGCGGCGAAGAAGGCAGCTACAGCCAAATCAGTTTCCTGTGGTACGGCCCCAAACCTTCTTCTTGTTGTGTCAGTCCTTCATTCTTTGTTTTCGTTAGTCATCTTCCCTTTTTTGGTCTGACACCTCTCTATTGGCAGCAACAAGAGCGCTGATGGCACAGGCCAGTTCTCGTGGGTTGGTAAAGACACTGAGTACAACCAGTACAACTTTCAATATGTCACCAAATATGCGTGCCAGCCCACACCCACGCCCTCGCACACGCCCTCGCCGATGCCTGGCAAGGACAACGTATGCTGCCTCTACTACTACGCCAAAGACCCCAGCATGACCAAGACCCTGTGCTCATTGGCCTGCCCATTGTTCCCTGGCTACTTTTATGTTTCCAACTGGACTGTGACCTCTTGTGGTGATTGCTTCTTCCACAAGAAGTAGCAGTAATTGCTATCAGCACAGAACATGTGCAACCTGATCATCAGGGTCTGTCTGGGTCTCTGCGCGATCATCGATGCCACCGCCGTGTGCACGTACCGCAGGTGCTCGTGTGCCGACAAGACGTGCTCGTCCTTCACCGGTTGCACGACGTTCACCCAAGATGAGGGCGCATGCGGAGCGCTAAACCATGTGTGCGATTGCGTGAACATGAGGATCCTGGCCTACGCCAACACAGGCTGCACGGGCTCGCCCACCAACGTCTACACCTCTGGAAGCTGCTACAACAAGACCTTTTGCTATTACATCGACTGTTGCACCACATAAATAAAAAGCGCCCTTGCTCTTGGTCGCATTATGCAATCCAACCCTCCGAGTAATGACAAAACCCGTTGGTGGGCGAGCCACCATGAAGATCTCGTGCTGCAGATTCAAGGGAAATCCAAACACATACAAAAAACGACCAAGATGAGTTCTCACCGCGTGTCTACTCCACCGTTTGTTCGCCCATCGTGGTTGCTGGCCTTGACGAAAAAGGAGGAACGGCGCTACTGGAAACACATCATTGATGACAATACCTTCACCGCCGAATCGGAGGCTCTCATGGCGTCGTCGGACACCGGCACGCTCTCCTCGCAGTGCGTCTACGTGTGTGACCTGTGCGAGCGCGTTATTCGATACGAAAACGACGGCCCCTGGCTGCAAGCGATGACAGGCCGCCGCACATGCGGTAGCGTGGACATCTGCAACCACTGCCAACCGACCGAAATCATGAAGATGCAATTTTGCTTCCTCTCGTTTCCACCCGGTGCCATGTGGGTGCGCCAAGCGACCATCGTTCGTTTGTGGGTCGACTATAGCGATATGGAAGTCCCGCTGTGAACAAATAAAGGCGTGCCATCATCGCTACACCATGCACGTTCAAATGCCAACGAGAGACGCGACAATCCGATCGATTGTTCTCCAAAGACTGTTTTATGATTCATCCTGAATAAATCAAAAATCCTCGCTCGTGGTGAAGTTCCTGCTGTTGCTGTCGGTCGATTTAGTGAGCACGCCGGACTTGGCATACTCGCCCACGCGGCGCTCAAAGAAATTCTTGCGGCCCTGGAGCGAAATGAGCTCCATCCACGGGAATGGGTTGGTCTGGTTGTAGTGCTTCGTTCCGCCGAGCGCTACGAGGAGGCGGTCGGCGACGAACTCGATGTATTGGCACATGAGGCCCGCGTTATTCCATGCAGGAAATGTACTCGCTGCTCATCGACACCTACGTCAAGGACACCGCCGAGAAGGCCCACCTGTTCAACGCCGCCCAGACCATCCCGTCGATCAAGAAGAAGGCCGACTGGGCGCTCAAGTGGATCGCCACCGAAGGCGTAGAGACCTTTGGTCAGCGCCTGGTCGGATTCGCCGCCGTCGAGGGCATCTTCTTCTCGAGCTCCTGCTCCATCTTCTGGCTCAAGAAGCGCGGCCTCATGCCCGGCCTGGCCTTCTCCAACGAGCTCATCAGTCGCGACGAAGGTACGCAGTTGTCTTGCCCCGGCTTCCCATCTTGTCTTACCACCCCCTATCCCATGCGCCAGGTTTGCATTGCGATTTTGCCTGCCTCCTCTACAGCATGCTCGTCAACAAGCCCTCGGATGACGTGACCAGGCAGATCATTCTTGAGGCCGTCGAAATGGAAAAAGAGTTCGTCACTGAATCGTTGCCGGTCGCCCTGATCGGCATGATTCTGGGGTCAGTGCGGACCGAGATCTGCATCATTGCGTGGGCACGGGGTGGTACCGAGTGGATGTTCTCGATGGCAATTTGGAAACCATAGAAGCACCTGCGAGTGGTGGGTTGTGATGAGCGGTAATCGGGGCGGGTGGGTGGGGCGCAGGGCGTACCTCGCCTCGGGGATCTGCACCTCGGTCATGAACCGCCCGGCCAGGTTCTCGTTGACGATGCCGTCGCTGGCCGCGAAGAAGGCCAGGATGTGTTTGATGAAGTGCTGCTCATCGCCGCTGAGGCTGTTCCAGTGCTTCATGTCGGAGCTCAGGTCGACCTCCTCGGCGGTCCAGAACGAGGCCTCGGCCTTCTTGTACATCTCCCATATCCGGGCGTACTGGATGGGGAACAGCACGAACCGGTTGTGGTTGGGCGCGAGCAGGACCTCCATTGGCGTTTGCATCTTGACAACAATGGTGGTCGGGCGCGTTTTGATTGTTTCTGTCGGATGGCGACGTTTATTGAACGTAAGGATACGGAACGCCGGTGGCGTCCTGATAATAGCCGGCAAACTGTTGCTGCTGTTGGGGCGACTGCGGCGGCGCTTCGGCGGGGAGTTCGGCCGGCGGATCGTCGATCATGAACAGCGGATGCCAGAGCGTCCTGTAGCGCTGGATCTCGGCTTCGGCCTGGGCGCGGCCGCGACCGGCCGGGCGGTTGCCGGGGTCGTAGAAGGGCGTGGCGACGAAGCCGATGGTGGCGATGGGGCGGTCCACGATGATGACGCACTTGCTCGAATGCGAGAGGTTGGTGATGGTGAGCGATGGGCGGGTCACCTGGCCACCCCATCCGTGCGATCGCGTGAGCCGGACCTGTATGAGACAGCGCGACATGCACGAGGCCGCTTCGACCACGGGCAGGCAGTCCTCGGGGAACGCGATGCATACTCGTCGTTGTGCGCGACGATGGTCTCGAGCGGATTGAGCAAGATGGCGCGATCGGTGGGCGCGATGACCGACGGCCTGAACACCGTATCGATCTTGGTCTCGGCGGCCGTTCGGTCGCCGCCGCCCCTTTCCGTCTCGGCCGCGACGAGCTTCTCGCGGATCTCGCTCCACTCGACCGCGTGGCGGGGCTTCTCCGTGAGCCCGTTGTAGGGTCCCTCGGGATCGTACGGATTGGCGAGCGGGATGCGCGGCGCGGCGCGGTAGAACGTGTCGCCCAGCTTGAGGAAGTAGACATTGTGCTCCACCGAGAAAGGTTTGATGCTGAGCGTGCCGTCGCTGAGCATGCCGTTGATGTTGAGATGCGCCGCCGCGCTGCGTTCGACGGCGGGTTTGGCCACGATCGCCGGCGGTCTCGCCACAGCGGGGGGCTGTGGCGGCGCGAGGGCGGGCCGATGCATTGCCGGCTTCGATTGGCCGTATCCGGTCTGTTGCTGTTGAGCGCGCTGCTGCTGTTGCAGCGCGAGGGCCTGTTGCTGGATCATCATCTGCTGTTGCTGCTGGGGCGTGTACGCAGCGACACCAGTTTGCCCGAACGATTGCATCATCTGCTGCTGCTGTTGCTGCTGCTGAAACATCTGTTGCTGCTGGAGCATGGCTGTCATCATCTGGGGCGACTGGGCCGCATAGCCACCGCCGTACATCGTCGTTGCTGTCGCTGTTGGGATCCTTCGTTGGCATCGCGCGTATTATTTTAAGGGTGGGTGGCTGAGCAACAACTTTTATTTGGGCGCCATCGTGGCCCAGGCGACAGAACCATAGGCGACCGACAGCCCCATCTCGTGCGACGCGGCCTTGAGCGCTTGCACCGATTCCCTGTAGTTGACCAACATCTCGTTCATGCGTCACATCATCTCGTCGAGTTGGCGGTTGTAGTCGCGCAGTTTCTTGCTCATACGATCGCGTTCGACGCGCAGCTTCCTTATCTTCCTTGCCAACCGAGATCTGTAGTGATTTTCGACTGCGGTCCTCTTGCGCATTGCGGGGGCGTGAAAAAAAGGGACCCGACTCCTCATGTCTCACGGAAATTCCTATGTGACGCGGGAAGAAAAGCAGGCCAACGGATCCTTTTCATACATCCACGACACAAATGGAGGACGATTACGAGGCTGACACTGAGATTGACGAGCGCTATGTAGAACGTGATGAGCTGAGCGACACATCGCCACCCCCCTCGATGGAGGTGCCCAATCAAGAGTGCGATGACGATCACGATGGCTGGGATCTGAACCATTGACATGCAATTGGTTGGATTAATCTGAGGGTGGACAGTGGGTGATGTTACCTGCCTCGTGCCATCGCGCTGTTGGCGCCCAACCTACGCAGGAATGGATCTGTTCGGATGACCCGTCGGGATGCGCTGGCGTTGGCGGTGTAGTACCACTCCACTGAATCGGCTCAGCACGCCATGATCCAACGCAAGCCCAAGTGGGCCCTGCAGTGCGGATTCTCAGTCCCGCACGAGCGCAGCACTTGCGACCAAACCGACGATATTGCACAAATGGATCGCATCGAATCACCATTGGGTGGTACAAACACAACAACGAAAAGCGACCATCCATGGTGTTTGTGGCGTCAGCCAGTGAAAAACAATGATTCTTTATACACACTCGTTCAGCAAATACTTGCTGGCCTTTTCTACACCCACGCACACCTGCTTCTTGGCTATCTGGCGCTGTTTGAGCAGCAACTCGTTGCACTTTTGCGTCAATTCCTCGAGGTTGGCCTTGGCCTTTTTGCGCAATCGCTCGATCTTGGCCACGTCCAGGTCTTCACCGTTGCTGTCGGAGAGCATGTCATCGAGTTGGTCGATCATGTACATCGAGTAGCGAGCGACAATGGTGCCCAAGTGCATCCGCTGTTTCGGCGCCAGCATGCGCTCCAGAAGTTCGTTGGGGCTGAGCTTGGGGTGAAGTATGAAGAGGTGGTAGAAGAGCGTCGTCCAGGCCAAGCAAGTGCCATTGTTGTGCCTGAGCAGGGTTTCCTTTGGCCCCTGCATGGCCTGTGGCCTGAACCCATCAATGGTGTCCCTTATGAAGGTGGTTGTACACCACTCTGATGGCTTCGGACCGCTGTATGTGACAAGAGCATGGTAGGTGTTGGGCAGTGTGATGAGCGCGTAGAGTTTCCTGTAGTGTTCCATCAACACGTCGCCGTTGGGCTCAAAGAAGTAGGCTTGTCCAGTGTTGCGGTTGATGAGCAGGAGCATGGCGTGGCTGTTGTTGTGGCCAAATGAGGTGGCCGTTATCACAGGCAGCCACGGTCTCTCTGGGCCACACTTGCTGACGCCTGCGTTCTCCAGCCACTGTTGTTGCATAGGCACATAGTGAGGCCCCTTTGCATAGTGATGGATGTGGGTTGCGTTGAAGATGTCGGGAGGCGCAAGGGTGTGGATGTTGCTGATGTTGGAGTGGTCCAAAAGAACGCCCTTGGGGAGCTCATTGGCTCAAGTAAACGCATCTTCAATGTATCCAGGCCGCTGTTCCTTGGGCATGTCATCAATGTTCTCCATCGCGATGTTCAACTCCAGCGGTCGGCCGTGCCCATCGACCGAGCACAGGCTGCACACGCGTTCATGCGTGACGATCTCCTTGATGAATTCAGGCCAGAACATGAAGCTGTGGCGCGATGAATGAAACAAGTCATCGTCCTGGGATAGGAACTCGCGGTCCTGCGTGCTGCCGACAGGGTATGGATAGAGGGTGTGACTTACGCCGGTGTAGATGCCCAGCTCCCTGGCCGTCAGTTTCTGCATTGAGAGGTGGCGGTTGAGTTGCTCCTTATCAATGTGAGGGCATGCCATATTGATGGCTCTCGCCTTGTCCGCCTTCCACAGGCGCTGAAAGTGTTCTGGCTTCAGTGGTGCTTGCGGTATGAGCACCGGCAGTGTGAGTGGCTTCGGTGCGGCCACCGCCTTTGCTGTCCTCTGGGCCAAGCGCCGGGGTGGCTTGGTCTCCAGGGCGTGGATGATGTTGATCTTATGTGCCTTGGCTGGGATGGCACGCCCGCCAGCTTGGCCTTGGCGCGCAGTTGCACCATGGTGAGGCTGTTGATGCTGCTACTGCTCGTCTTTTTGGTGGGCGGGTGGACCTTTGGCCTCTTCGGAGCGAGAGCTGCGATGAGCTCGGCCTTGCGCATGCGACTGTAGCTGGTAATGCGCACTGTCGACGCCAGTTTCTGTAGTTCGGCCACTGTTTTGGTTCCAAGTGTGGATCCCCTGGTCATGCTGTCGATGGCGTCCGTGGATCACCAAGAGAGATTATTTTGCACCCGGCGAAGACAATCACTAGTATTTGGCGTTGCGGATTGTGACCTTGGCAGTGATGCGCTTGGCGATGAACATCGAGTAGCGGCCTATAATGTGTCCGAGGTAGGGGCGTTGCTCAGCATGCGCTGCAACAGGACATCCGGCTTGAGCTCGGGGTGGAGGATGAAGAGGTGGTAGAAGAGGTAAGCCCACGCAGCACACGTCCTCATGTCCAAGCAACGTCGTCCGGTTGCCCTGCAGTCCCTGCGGCCCCTGTCCCCGGATGCTATCTCCCGACACCATATCGGTCACTAAGCTTGTCGTGCGCCACTCTGATGGCGTGAGGTTGCCGCTGGAAACGAGATGCTCGTAGATGGCGGAAAGCGCGATCAGGGCGTGGGTGACTCGGAACGCGCCTTCGTTGTCGGGGTCGAAGCCGTTGGACTCGAACAGGTACGCGTGTCCGGTGCCGCGGTTGATCAGCAAAAACAGCGCGTGGCTATCCATCCTGGTGTAGCCGACACCGACTGCAATGGGCAGCCACGGTCGCTTGGTGCCGCACTTTACGATGCCGTGGGATTTGAGCCAGCTGCCTTCCTTGGAGGTTGTATGGAAGGGTCCATCGCTGAACAGTTGCGCGGTGTTCACCCGGAACATTCCGGGCGGTTGGCGGAGCGTGTGCATGACGCCATCCATGACACGCTGTCGAATGTTGGCAATGTCCGTGTTGTTCGCCCTTGCGAAAGCCGCCAGGATTTCGTCGTCGCTCATTGTGAATCCGTTGACGAGTCGATTCCAGATACCTCGTTCGACGTTGAGCGTCAGCGGCCGGCCGTACGGATTGACGGAGCACAGATCGCGCACGCGTTCGTGCGTGGCGAGCACGCTGGTGAAGTCGGACCAGTAGAAATACTGGAGGGAGGTCCCGTGGAGCTCGTGTTGCGATAGGAACCTGCGATCCTTAGCGCTGCCGACCTCGTACAGATAGAGGGAGTGGCTCACGCTGGCGAAGATGCCCAGCTGCTGGTCTGTCAATCGCGGCGTCGCCAGGAATGCCTCCAGCTGCGGTTTCTTGGCGTTCGGGCATGGGACGTGGATGTCGGAGCGGCCGTAACTCCTCCAACCGAGGCGGAGGAGCTCCAGTCTCTGGGCTTGGGTTTGGGTCGTTTGAGCACGACCGCTTTCGTTCCCGGCAGCGGTGGCGGTGGTCTGGTGGGCTGTTCCGCTACCGGTTTTGGTGGCGCGGCGGCGCGCGATCCCGCGTTCGTGCGTTTGGCCAGCCGTCGAGGCTTTGCTTCCAGGAGTCGGATGATGTCGGCCTTGAGCGCTTTGGGCGGAATGGCAATGTTCATCTGCTTGGCCTTTGCGCGCAGCTGTGCGATGGTCAGAGGCTTCGCCGCGGTTGCCGGCTTTCGTATGGGGGCCTTTGCCGGAGCAAGCGCCGCGATCAGATCGGCCTTGCGCATGCGGCTGTAGCCGGCGATGCGCGCCGCCGATGCCAGCTTGCGCAGCTCTGTCACGGTTTTGGTTTCCAGCGCATTGGCGGATGGTTTCGGCATCGCGATTTGCAAGGATCCGAGATTATTTATTCACGATGTTGCCGTGATTTTGTATCCCATATCCCATCCGGGCAGCGATTCGGCAGACGAGGGCACCAACGGCGACACATACTTGACCCAACAGTTGGGTCCCGATCCGTTGCTCAGACGATCGTACAGCCACCCGTTGCATTCGCTGGTAGTATCGCACACGGACTGGCACTGCTGATCGCTGGTGACGTGCACGCCACCCTGGACGAGATCGCACGATCCGCTCAGATTGCCGCATGGGATCTGCTGATCCTTCAATGTGGTGTACGTCGAGTTTTTCTTTTTGAAGTAGAGGTAGATGCCGATGAACACGGCGGCGATGACGACGATCATGCCCAGGCCGATCAGGGTGGCCGTGCCGCGGCCTTCGGGTGTCGACATTTGGGATCGGCATCGGCAAACAATCACGGGCGAAAGGGACGCGCCAAAACACATTTATGAGGGGGGTGGGACGCTTGCATTTTGCGACAACACGATGGACACCGACGATTGCATCAGCAAGAGATCCGAGCGCATGCTGCTGGCATACGCCGCCAGTGGCAACCATGCGCTCAACGAGGAAGACAAGGCGTGGAGCTTGGATTCGATGCGCACCACCCCCAATTCATCGCTGTGGCCAAAAAATCGGATGGTTGATTGAAACAAAATAGCTCATTGATGTTGGGCGATTCTGCCGTTTGTCACCCTAGCTGGTGCCGTGCCGGGGAACACGGTGCCCACGGTCATCGAGGCCTGCGCAATGAGCGCATTCTGAGGCACCACATCGACCTTGAGGTTGACCGGCATGTTGCGCATGGACTTGTCGGTCATGCCGATTGCGGTGCATGCCGGCAGGCTGCTTAGGTTCGGTGATCCATAGACGGGCTGCATGTCGCTAACGCAGGTCTGACTGCCATCGGAGTTTGGCGAGCACGTCGAGGCCACGTTGGAAAAGGTGCCGCAAGTGCCCGGAGCCAGATACACACCCGATCCGTCCGGATAGCTGAGCGAAAAGTGGGGCGTCGTCGCGGCGGGTGGTATTGTTTGCCCGACGGATCGGTGATCGTGCTCACGTACGACACGGAAGCCGTCGCGTCCTCGCCGGTGGGCACCGCGTCCCACTCAAAGTAGTAGCCCGCGGTCGGGTGGCTGACGCTGCCGCCGGGTGGCACGTACCGGATGGCGTTGGCGGGGAAGGGTTGGGGCTTCAAGTCGAGCGTTCCGTTGAATGTCGCCGACGGTCCCGTGCCAAACTGATTGCTGGCCGCGATGGTGATCGCGTAGGTGCCGTCCTTGAGCGGCGTCGGCAGGAAAGCCACGTTGCTGCCGACGGTGGCTTGGGGCGTCTTGTCGCCCGAAGGATCCGTGATGGAGTAGCTGTAGCTCATGGAGTACCCGGCGCCGGATCCATTGGTCGGCGGATCCCAGGTGAACATGAATCCGGCGGTGTGCGGCTGTCCGTAGAACGCGCTGACAAAGGCGTCATGTGGCTCGAGACGCACGTTGCGCACCGATCCGATCAGCGTGTCGGATTGCGATGACTTGCCGTGGGTGCGCTTGTAGATCGCCCACCTGATGAACTCAAACACGATAACGACAACGATGACGGCAACGGCACCCCACATGTTTGCTGAATGGCACATCTGGGCATATATTTGATTCGCCATTACTGGCTCATGCGGATGTTGGACACGGATGCCGGGGTCGAGGATCCGGGGAACTTTGACGCGACGGTGGGGGGCGTGGGCTGCGATGATCCGGCCGTCGGAGAGAGCGCGCGGAAGACCAGATTGAATGCCTTGCCGCGGGACGCGCGATCGGTGGTCGGGAACGCCGAGCAGGCGGGCACCTTGCTCGGATCGACGCCGTAGGTGGGCGCAGTCGCGGCCACGCACCGACTGGTGCCGCTGCCCGTGGAGGTGCACGTGGTGGAGAGGGGCAAGGCGCTGCATCCTCCCTGCATGATCACGGGGCTGCCGTCGGGATACTGCGGCTCGACGGTGATCCGATCGCCGCTCTCGTACCCGGTCACGTCGGCCGACAGCTGGAGCGTGTAGGCTCCGGGCGCGCTCGAGTTGGCCACCCAGTTGGCGCTGGTGCCGGTGATGCTGAACACCACCACCGCGCCCTGGCCGGTGGCGCTCGGACCCTGGCCGTACTTGTTGCTCGCGGTGATCTGGATGGCGTAGGTGCCGTTCATGGAGGGTTGCGGGATGGGCCACGCCGGACCCTGCGTCTGACCGGCGGTGGACACACCCTTGGGATCGGTGAGCTTGACGGTGTAGCTGACCGGCGCATCCGAGTCGAGTCCGTCGGCGGCCCGATTCCACTTGAAATAGTTTTGTGGTTGATCGCTGGTGGCGGGCACGAGCGCGATGCCGGTGACGGCGCCCGGACGCAGGCTCAGGTCGGCCGATCCAGTGGCACTGGGTCCCGATCCGAACTGGTTGGACACCGTCACAGAGATCGAATAGGTGCCGTCCTTGAGCGGCGTCGGCAGTGGCGCAATAGCGCTCTTCTGGGCCTGCGCCGACGTCTTGGCGCCCGATGGATCAGTAATGGTGTACGCGTAGGCAATGTCGTAGCCGGGTCCGGCGCCGCTGTTGGGCGGATCCCACACAAAGGCAAAGGACGGCGATCCGGTAAAGAGACCGGCGCTGGATGGCGTGCTGTAGATGCGCACGTTGCGCACGGCACCGATCACCGTGGACGATTTCGGGGTCGGCTTGTGCAGACGACGATAGATGAGCCACCCGGCCACCACGCACACCACCAGGACGACGCCGGCAACGATCCAACCGGTTGAAGAATCCATGAATGTGAAGTCGTGTGGTAGATTTTATCATTATCGCCCTCACGCAATGGCGAGGTCGATCGCCTAGAACAAGATGGCGGGCACATGAGAATTATGCGTGATGGTGGTGGCAACGTGCTGGGTGTAGCGTTCTTTGCCACGCTCGCTCTTTTTGAAATTGTGCGACCCCGCCTCGAGGCTTGCTGGGCTACTTATTTGAAAAAAGCCGCTCATCGGGGTGCTCATTGGTTGGCCCATATATTTGGGATATATTTTCAGAAAAAAAGCGTTCTGCTGCTGGCAAACACTCCGGTCTTTTTTTTTGTCCAGACCACAGCCAGCATGCGTTCCGCCACCCTCTTCGTTACCCTCTCCGCGGTCCTCTTCTTCTTCTTCTTCGTTGCCTCTGCCTCGTCAGACGACCCTCTCAGGGGCGTGTTCGCCGACTGGATGAGGACCCACGCCAAGTCGTACTCCAACGAGGAGTTCGTCTTCCGCTGGAACGTGTGGCGCGAGAACCACCGCTTCATCGAGGAGCACAACCGCCAGAACCACAGCTACCACCTCGCCATGAACCAGTTTGGCGATCTCACCGCTGACGAGTTCCGTACGATCTACACCGCTCCCGCTTCTGACTCCGATGCTGCTCCGACCCCGAAGGAGGACAATGCCACCTCCGAGGCTGCTGCCGCCCCTGCCCACGCCCGTCGCCACCCCGCGAGCCTCGACTGGAGGACGTGGGGTGGTGTACAGGCTGTCAAAAACGAGGGTACACCGCCCCCCAAGCCCAATTTTGCACTGCCAATCTTCTATTTATATGTGATTCTTCTTCCTCTTTTTTCAGGTTCATGTGGCGCTTCCTATGCGTTCTCCGCCGTTGGTGCCCTCGAAACTGCCTACTGGCGCGCGCACAACACTCTCCCCGACCTTTCCGAGCAGCAGATCGTCGACTGCACACGCGAGTACGGCAACGGTGGCTGCGGTGGATCAACGGTCACCACTCTGCCTCCTCCTCCTTCTCCTGGTGGTGGTTGGATGCACACCGCCTACAAGTGGCTACAAGAGAAGGGTGGCGCGGTCTCCCAGGCCAACTATCCCTACACGGGGCGCGTCGGTGCCTGCCGGAGCGGTTCCATGCCGAAAGTTGCACAGGTTGCCAGATACGTCAGAATACCAGCAGGCAACGAGAAGGCTCTCCTCGATGCAATTGCCACGACCGGGACCGTCTCCGTTGCCTTCAACGCCGGGACCCAACAATTCTCGTACTACTCGGGCGGCATCCTCGACGTGGCCAACTGTGGGAACCTACCCACCCTCGCCGTACTTCTCATCGGCTATGGTACAGAGAATGGCAAGGACTTTTGGATCCTCAAGAACTCGTGGGGTCCTGCTTGGGGCGAACAGGGCTACTTCAGGCTGGCGCGCGGCAAGAACATGTGCGGGATCGCTGACTGGGCCTCCTATCCTTTCACCGCCTAAGGGACTTTTGACACTCGCACCCACACCCACCACGCACTGTTTGTTCTGTTTCTGCAAGAAAAGAAGTTGGTCAATTTTCCCATTTATTCACCTCCCTCTGTGACAGAGTTTTGCAGGCGCATCAGAACCTGTATTGGTTATTGCACTGAGTGCATTGCATGAATGTGGTGAGGGGTTTGTTGGCGCTGCGCGTTTGGAGCTGGTAGTAGGTGGTGAACCAGCTGTGGCAGTCGCGCTTGTTGCATTGGAACATGCCGTGGCTGCACTTGGGCTTGGCCACCTCCTTGGGCTTGAGTGTTCGTGTGTGCAGTGAGGGGAACATGTCTGTGTGCCTCATGGTGGCCAACTGCTCCAGTGACATGATGCTGATGAGCATGGATTTGTGCAGCTGAGGGTTGTGACCCTTGGCATCAATGAGGTTGGTGTGCATGCTGTGCACTTGTGCCAGATAATGCCACAGACATAGTTGGTGGTGCTTGTTGACTGGCTTGTGTCCTGGACAATTGTAGGCCCTGTAGATTTTGTCCTCTATCTCTTGTGCCAGTGACCAGTGTTTGGTGGAATTGTTGCCAGGCTTGGTGAGTGCATCTGTGATCATGGTCATAGCCTTGATCTGGAGCTTGGCCATGTGCTTGATGTGCCAATTGCCTGGTGCCCATTTGTGTGCTGGCTTGTGCTTTGGTTTGGTGCTGCCAATGTGTGTGGACTTTGTGATCCTCAGCATCCTGTTTTTGTCTTCATCACCCACCATCACCACATCATCAGATCGTCATGGGCGGAGCTTTATTGCCGTTGGATGGCATGGGCACTGCACTGCCTGATCGTGCCACTGTACTTTGGCACAGTGTTTTGAGCACCTCCTGGTGATGCAATTATTCTGGGAGTGGAGCCTGCAGTGCTTGGATTTGCAAATGGGTGGTGATTTGATCTTGGCCAGAGCTGCCTTGTGTTGTGCATGTGCCCTGACCTGGTGATGGGGCACTTGGCAGAAGAGCTTTGGATTGGATGTGAGTTGTGTGATGCAGTGATCATGACACTTGCTGTATGTGCAGTTGTGGATGTGCTTTTCAACACATCCCTTGTGTGCACACCTTGTGTGCCCAAGACAGGTCATCCTTGCTGTCAGTGTTGGTGCTGCTAAGGTTAATCTCTTTGTTGTTGTTGTCCTCCTTCTTTGTAATGCTGGTGGTTTGCATGGTGAGTTGGACCATGAGGGCAACATCAAAGATCATTTTGTTGGTCAGTTGGTCCTGTTTGAGGAGTTGTTTTGTGGTGGTGCTCAAAGTGAGATTGAACAGGTGAGATTGATTGTTGGGCATCTTGTTGTGTGTCATCTTCAGCCAGTCACTGACCACCTGAAGGCCTCGGCGAAAGCCTCGGCGGGAGTGATGGGCTCGCTCGGGGAGTTGAGGTCGAGATCCATGTTGAACTAAACAATAAAGAAAACAAAGGGCCTTCGTTGTTGTTTTTGTACTTAATATAAATGAGGTGTCGGCCGTTGGTTCAACGCGACACCGCCAAAGTTCTGCACGGCTGCACAGCATTGGGTGATCTGGTTGAGCACACAGTCCTCCATTTCAAGTGCACTGCAGAGGAGACACACAAAGCCCAGCTTTTTACCTCCTGCTTAATCAGGATGTCAATCCAGTTGACCAACAGCACCTCCTCCTGTTGGAGCAATCCCAAATCAGTGTAGGCATCAGTGGGATTGTAGCCCAGGTTGCCACAGTTGCACTTCTGTACAAACCAGTTGTCAATGTGGAACAGCATCCTTGTGTCCACACCCTTT
>NW_004457441.1:0-1074 GCF_000313135.1 Acanthamoeba castellanii str. Neff
CATCTGGTTGTAGCTCCACGACGGGGGCCACCCGTTGGCCGGCAGGTCGTACATCCACCGGCCGCCATGGGCCAGGATCATTGTATTGACGCTGGTGCCGCCGCCCAGGCCCTTGCCGCTGTTAGGCGCGTCGGCCAGGCCGTAGCGGCCGGGGTCGCCAGCCACGCGGTTGGGCCACACGTAGGTGGTGTCGCTCGAGAGGCCGATGTTGTTGCTGCGGGAGTTGAACCCGCCGAAGGTGCCCAGCGGATTGTAGATGTTCGGATCGTACTGGGTGTTGTCGCCGGCCTCGAGAAGAAGCACTCGGGCGCCCGACCTGGCCAGCTTGCCCGCGAGCACGGCTCCGGCGCCGCCACCGCCCGCAATGACGTAGTCGTAGCTGCGGCGGATGTCAGTACCGGCCTGGGCCAGCGCCAGCATCATCACCACCAGGGCGAAGAAGGAAAGCAGAAGCTGGTTCATCGCGTCGGTCGCGAGTGCTCCCTTGAGTGATTAGTGGGGTCGTGGGCTGTGTGCGGATGTGTTTGTGACTAAATGTTTGTGTGGTTTTGTTTATTTAAGTGGCTGCGTTGTCTCGGATTAGACCCGCCTTAAGGCTGGAATGTCCCGATTGAATGCCTACATGCAACCGACGAGTCACCGTGCAATGGCACCGTGTCGTGCGGCTATTCCTGGTCGAACATTTGATAACGATTGGCTGGGTGGCCATCTCTTATTTTCGGAAACCCAATGATTGGTGAGGTGCAATTTTTCAAGTCAACCAACACCAGTTCATCTTGCTTACCGACGCGACCAGAGGTTCCTATTGGCTGTCAATTTAGAGGTCCGTGCTGCAACGAGACCGTTCCACCAATGACGCGTTGCAGAGCTCCAGGTTGCACTGGTTCAGCCCTCATCAGCTCCACTGTCTGGAGGTGATCGGAGTAGTCAACTTCATCGAAGAAGCAACAAGAAGGACAAGAATCAAAGAGTTAAAACAACAACGGAAGACGAAGACAAAGATGAAGGGGCTGAGCACGACGGCCTGGCTGCTGGCCATCTTCCTCACTCTGTGCGCCGATCCAAAGTGGCCAG
>NW_004457441.1:5880-10893 GCF_000313135.1 Acanthamoeba castellanii str. Neff
GCCCTCTAACCTGCTCGTGGACAAGATCAACGGCAGCTACGCGATCAAGATCGCCGACTTTGGCTTCGCGGCGCACACCCACGGCAACACCACGGTGGCCACCACCCAAGCGGGCGGCACCCCGCTGTGGACCGCGCCCGAGTTCTACGCGCCCGCGACCGACCACCCATCATCACCATCATCGACCACCGTGCGACCGCAGATCACCAACAAAGCCGACGTGTTCTCCTTCGCCATGGTCATCTGGCAGGTGCTCACCCGCAAGCTGCCCTACGCCGATGATCACGACGGAGGCAGCGGCGGCGACCACCAGAGAAGAAACCTGCACGGCGTGATCGAGGCCATTCTGGCCAACCGCCGCCCACCGATCCCCAGCGACTGCCCACCAGATCTGGCGGCCCTCATCAAGAAGTGCTGGCACCGCAACCCGGCCAAGAGGCCCGATATGACCGCAGTGAGTATGTTCTTTGGCGGCATGGTGGGGATGAGTGAGCCATGAAGCGCCCAACGGGGCATGTGGTTCAAAATGAGTCGTTCCACCTGACTCGCCCCAAAAGCACGTAAAATTTCGAAAAAAAGAAGGACAAGAGGCCCCATGTACGCAATGAACAGATGAGAGGAGTAGTGTTGCTGTTGATTTGCGTGGCCTCTCGCAGTTTCGCTCTTCTGGCACAGCGGCCTGGTGGAGTGGCCTCTTCACCGCACCTACCCCGCTCAGCTGCCCGTCCAGCGTCAGCTTCAACGAGCTGCGGCCCGACCCGAGGCTGTGCATGCCAGGTGGTCGACCAGCGACTCAACGTGATCGGCGTGCGCAACCTCAAGATCGCCGACGCGTCGGTGCTCGCCGCGCAAGTGGGCGGCGGCAACGCGTTCACGGCCAACGTGATCGGCGCCCGTGCGGCAGACTTTGTGCTTGCCGACTTCTGAGTGTTTTAGGCTGTGTGTTGTAGTTCTATTTAATTCATAACACCACCAATTAATCAGTAGGGGCGGGTGTATTTGGTCAAGCCGCCAGCGAAGGCAATGCAGCCATTCGCAGCGGGGGCGGGGAACCAAGTGATCTTCATGAAGCCCGCGTCGACCACGTCCACCACCACGTTCGTCTGCGCCCAATCACAATTTTCAAAAAAAAGGTTAATAACAACGAAAAAGTACTGAAAGACGGGTTAAGATCCGATGTGGGTCGTACGTAGGAGCAGAACACGCTGGGGTTGTTGATTTGCCACAGGGCACCCTGGCCGAGGCCGTAGCCGCCGTAGAGAGTGGCCTTGATGGAGTACTGCACGCTCGACCTGGTCGAGGGCAGCAGCAGCTGGTTGCCCTGCTGCACAAACTTGGCGGTGTAGGTCTGGCCGTTGTCGTCGAGTGCCGACCACACGCCGGAGAGATCGCCCGTCGTGTTGGCCTGGAGAGCCGCGCCGGAGAAAGTGGAGCTGTGGGTGGCGCCGGTGGCGCTGGCCACGGCCAAGCAGCAGGCGAGAGCGAGGAGGGCAGCGATGAGGGAGGAGGAGGAGGAGGAGGAGAACATGTTGGTGGGGTGCGGAGAGTGTGGAGCACAATGCCGGCTTGGCCGTTTTTATGTCGCACACACGCCCGCCCCGACATTTTCTAGGCGTGTGCCAACGCCGGATTGGGCAAAGGTGTTGATTGTCCGGCCACCCAATGGTAAACAAGCACAACATTAAATTCCCAATAAGCAAGCTCCGCCGAGGGGACCGTTTCCCCCCAAGCAAAACACGAAATTTACAAGCAAGCAACAATGATTGGCGGAGGAGGTCACTTTCAAGAACGCCAACAAGTCCAACAGGCCTCCCCCAAGCTCAGGGACACATTCAAATGATTATCACAGGCAATGGAGAATCAGAGGGAATGGAGGTGTCAATGTGGGTACCTACAACAAGTGCATGGGGAACAGGCCTTCAACCCAAGGGCCGCCCTGCGGCCGTACCTGCACTACAACGACTACTGGCCGGGGCTGACCCCCTTCGACTGGCGGGCCGGCCACTTGCTCCACGTGCGGGAGCCGCTCAACGACCGAAAGGATGCGGCGCAGCTCCAGTGGTTTGTGGACGAGTTCGCCAGGAGGAAGGCTAATGATTATGATATATATTTATCATAAAAACATTAATCGTGTGCATATATCCCCGTACTCATGTGGTCCCCAACACAACACACATAGCCACGTCAGCGAACGCACACAACACACACGTTTGACGGTGTGCGTGAGCGTGGACGAGAAGCTAGCCGCGGTAGAGGAGGGGTGTTGTGTCGGACTCGGCGGCGGCGGCGTGAGCGCGAGGGTCGCCGAGCGATGGGTCGCCTCCGGTGTTTTGTCGGTCGCCGTACGAGCTGGAGCTGGAGTGGTTGTCAACGTTGTGGTAGTGGTTGTTGCTGCTGTTGTGGTAATTGGTGTTGCTGTAGTTGTTGTAGTAATAGTGATCCACGTCCTCGTCCTCGTAGTCCTCCTCCACTTCGGTCGGCAGCTGGTGATGGTGCCGCAGCACTGCCGCGTCGCGCGCCCAAAACCGCCGGAAGATGAAGTTGTGCACCTTCGAGTACCTGTCCCACACGACACACGCGACACACACACACACGAAACACGACACACACGACACACACACGACACACACGACACACACGAAACACGACACACACGAAACACGACACACATGCTTGAGGTGTGAGCGCGTGGACGGAGAGAGGACGCGGAGCGTGTGTGCGTACCAGAGCATGAGAAGGAGGAAGAGGATGAAGGAAGCCAGGGCCGAGTAGCCCATGAGGGGCCAGAAGCCCACGGAAGGCAGGTCGTCCAGGTTCATCCCCATCAGGCCGCCCACCAGCACCAGCGGCAGCGTCACCGTTCCTGTGCGCCGCGTGTCGTTGTGAGCAACGCACACGACACACAACACACGACACACGACACGCACAGACGCACGCACCGCACGCACGCACACAACAACAACCGCACACAACAACAACCGCACACAACACGACACGATAGGAGGAGTGAAGATCGAACCGGCGATGGAGATGAGAGTCTCGAAGCGCTGCCGCCGGGCCTCCTTCATGCTCTCGATCTTGCGTCGCGCCAGCTCCCGCTCCTTGGAGTTCTTCTTCTCTTCTTGCTTCTTTCTCCGCTGTTCCTCCATGTACACCTGCGCAACACGACACACACACGACACGACACGACACACGACACACGACACACGACACACACCGGTTGGAACACGACCACAACGCGTTGGGGAAACAAAGGGAGCGAAAGGGAGAGGGCACCGATTCGACGATGTTGAGCACGTGCTCAATTTCCTCCCTGATCTTCTGCTTGCCGCTCGGAATGCTCAACACCTTTCTGAGGGTGGTGAAGTACTGGGCATATTCGGACATGCCGCTACACACATCGCTCGACATACCCAGGGAGTACTTGATCATTTGCATCTGCGCGTGTTGCGTGTGTCGCGCGTGTTGCGTGTGTCGTGTGTGTCGTGTGTGGAAAGGTGAGATAACAGAACACGCAAACACGCCTCGCCGCACACGCGTGTTTTTTCCAATGCCGGTACCGCGACGGAGCGTAGCCGGAGCCTGTCCTTCTCGAGCTTGTCAAAGGTCGACAGGTGCAGGTGCTCGGCCACCTTGGCCGACATGTGCGAGAGCTCCGACAGAACACTTCCCTCGCCCCGCCTGCGTCATTCGCGGGTCGTGTCGTGTCGTGTCGTGTCGTGTCGTGTGCGGTGTGAGAAACAAAAAGACGAAGTTTGCGTGTGCGTGTTCGAGAAGTGGCGTACGTGTGCACGTCCAACAGGAGGTAGATGCCCTGGTAGACCTGCAAAAATAAATAAATAAATAACACGAGAATTCGGTGTAAAGGCAGCCAACTCGGTGTCGCACCTTGGGCCACGTCACGCATTCAAACAGCGGATTGGAGTCCTCGGTGAGCCAGCTGAAGGAGACGTTGCCTTCGACCGACACACCCAGGTATCTAGTGAGCGACACGACACGACACGAACACGCACACCGCACACCGCACACCGCACACCGCACACCGCACACCGCACACCGCACACCGCACACCGCACACCGCACACCGCACACCGCACACCGCACAATAAGGTCAGTGGGGCAAGAGGTCGAGGCCTCGAGTGAACCGGGGTCGGACCTGTTGCGGCGGTGCGGCAGGATCTTTTCCAGCGTGTGGTGGTTCGTCGCCTCCGGGAGCAGCACATCCGGCGTCATGCTGCTCACGTTGAATGCTGGTCGTACACACGGCACACACACGACACACACACGACACACACACGACACACACACGACACACACGACACACACAGTGACCCATTAGTTTATCTCTGAGAGAAGAGGTTGTCTGTAAGTGGAATGGTACCTCGTGTGAGATGGCGCAGATAGTCGCGGAGATCTCTCTTGGTGGGCTGCCTGTCGATCACCACCACCGTGTGGTGACTGGCGTACTATTGCCCCCCCCCAATGGCTCGCGTCAGTTGTGTCGTGCGCAGTGTGTGCGTTGTGCGTTGTGCGTGAGTGCGGTGAGTGCAGTGTGTGCGGTGCGGTGTGTGCGGTCGTGCGTGTGTTTCCGTGGTTAGTAGAGAGGGTCGGAAGGAAGGCGTACGGCAGAGTAGGAGATGCGGCGAGGTGGGTGGAGCGAGTTCTCGTGCGGCAAATGGACCAACCAATTTCCGATGCAGCTCAACGATGCGAAGCTGCCTTCATAGCTGTGAACCCGCGACACGACACGACACACACGACATACCACACACACGCGCGGTCACACGGTGGCCAGCACAGTAGAGGCGCGGGTCCGAGGGGGACGTGCATAGGGTGGGCCAGCTTCCCCAGGGAGTCGAGGTGCGCGCTCGCATAGGCGCCGCTCGGCTTCTGGGCGTCCTCCTGGCCCAGCGTCCACCCGTAGAATATGCCCCGCACCTTGTGCTTGAACTTGGCCATGTAGAGCCACCTGATCACACCTTCAATAAGCACGACACGACACGACACGACACG
>NW_004457441.1:12154-13426 GCF_000313135.1 Acanthamoeba castellanii str. Neff
TGCGCCCCTTGGCCGCGGTCCGCCTCGCAGCGGCGGCGGCGGCGCCGCCCGCGAGCCCAAAGGCCTGCTCCCGGGCCGAGCGATTCTCCTGGTAGTACTTGACCGTGTCGTCCCACCCCAGGATGTGCTTCAGATATGCCGAGAGCTCGCCTGTTCGCGCGCGATCGTGAGTGCCTGCCCACAGCACACGCACATGCACACGCACACGCACACGCACACAGAGTGGCGGTACCGATCTCGAAGGGGATGGTGCGGTTCATCTCCCAGAGAAATTCGCGCTGGCCGGTCTCGGGGTGAACGACGAAGCGCTGGAGGAGCTTGTCCATGAGGAGGTACCGCGCCAGGCGGTTCTTCTCCCCGGGCGCCCTCCCGGCGTCGCCCCAGTGAAACGGCACCACCAGCGCCGTCTGCGCCACCAGGCAATCATATGACTGGTGCTCCTCTTCCTCTACACGTTGCGCACGACTTTAATCAATATTTCGATTAATTGATATGGAATATAACAATATATCCATATATCTCCTTCAATTTTAATATTAGTATGCCTTGTGCGGGCATGGGCTTTGTATTTGTTAAAAAAAATAATTGCTAATTTGAATCAAATTTGAAAAATGGCGCACCCATGGGCGGTGTTGTGGCTCGAGTGCTTGCTGTTGTGTGGCAGGTGATGCCGGGGGCGGTGGGGGAACTCCATCGTCCTCTCTGGCCCAGGAGCACCTCCGGTGGCAAACCGACCGCAATTCAAGTGGTTTATGTCTCTCGACAGAAACGTTTTTTCTCTTTTTTTTCTCTTGTCGGCAGCTTTTCTTTCTTCTCTCTTGGTTCGCTCTTCGTTTTCGTTCTTCGCGTGCGGGGTGGGCCTTCACTTCCGCTCCTTCTCCTCGGCGGGCGCCTCCTCGAGATGGAGCTCCTCCAGCTTTTGGCGGATCTTTTGGACGTCCTCCAGCGCCACAACTCCGTCCTCGTCGGCGTCCAGCACACGCAGCACGTTCCTGATCTCCGCATCCGACGGCCTGTATGTGCGCGAACCGCAAGACATCAGCGTGTTGTGCATGTGCGGTGTGTGCGGTGATGTGCTTGGTGCGTGTGCGACGATGAGTATCGTGCGGAGGAACGTACCGATCCTTGAGGAGCGAGCAGGCGAGTGCGACCTCCTCGGTGGTGATGACGCCGTCCCTGTCCTTGTCGATAAGGACCATCTTGTCGCCCAGCTTTTGCTCGGTCTCGGACAGCTCCTCCCGCAGGTCGTCGAGCAGGTCCTCCAGCTGCTGG
>NW_004457441.1:13691-30440 GCF_000313135.1 Acanthamoeba castellanii str. Neff
TGAGCTGTCGGTCGGAGGGCGCGCCCTTCTGCAGGTCCATCTCCAGCTCGGCTTCCTCCACGACATCCTCCGGCAGCGTCGATATCGTCTCGCGCAGAGCTGCGTCCACCTTCTGCTCGGCCCCGTAATCAGTCAGTCGAATGGTGTGATGTGTGTGTGTGTGTGTGTGTGTGTAACAAACCTGACTCGCGGTGGTGAGAGAGAGGGCGCGAGACAGAATGAGGATTACGGCGGGCAACTGCTCATTGAGCGAAGAATCCAGCCATTCCTCCAATTGCTCCCTGTTGTGCCCGTGTGTCGTGTCGTTGGTCGTGTCGTTGGTCGTGTCGTTGGTCGTGTCGTTGGTCGTGTCGTGTGTTGTGTGTCACTGTGAGTTGGCGGCGTGAAGGGGAAGGGCCAGCCTGAGTGGTGCGGCACGAACCTGAGGGCGACCTTGGAGAGGCCGGTGGCGGGCATGCCGCGGGCGATGCAGGCTTGCTGGAGTTCTTCGAAGGTGAGCGACTTGACGCCCTCCTGCGCAATCATGGTGTCGTCCTCCCTCAGCTTTGACACCCTGTGATGAGCAGGACATGCAAAATTGAGCATTGGTGTGTGTGTATGTGTGGTGTGTGGTGTTGTGGTACCTGCGAGAGATCTGCCATCGCATGAAAGCGTCGGTACCGTAGGGTCGGAGGTTGAGGAATTTACAGATAGACGACAGCTGGGCGCGGGAAAGGTTCATGATGGTAAAATCGTCCTTGAACAGCTTCGCGAACTTGAGCACCTCCTCGCCCGACACCTCGCCGCCGCCACGGACTCTCTTCATGAAGTCCAGGAACTCCTCCTTGGGGATATCCGCCTGGCAGCCACCAACACAGCAGCGGTGAGCCATGTTGTATGTAAAGCCAGCACGACACACAACACACACGACGCGCGCGCGCGCAAGGAGAGGTGCGCATACATGAGTTTCTCCGGTCTCAGCCATTTCCTGGAGGGTGTCCTGGAGGAAGCTGGCCATCTTGAGCTTGAGCAGCAGCTGCTTCCGCATGTCCTCCTCCTTCTTCATCGTGTCCTAACAATAAGAAGCAAAACATAGAATAAAAATAAAATAAAAAAGAATTAAAAAATTGTGCGTTGGTTAACTCAGATCAGAGCTGCGATCGCAGGATGGGCGGGGCGCCTAGTAAGTTACCTGGAAGGTCGAGGGCAGCATGTTGGGGAAAATCTTGAGGGCGATCGGCAGCAAAAACTCCATGAAGGGCACGATCACGAACACCGCAAAGGGGACCAGTCGGAACAGGTCGGCCGTCGTCCTGATCATGTGTTGCCTCTCTCGTCGCTGCGATAAAAAATGTTGTGCAACAATTGCGCTCGTTATTAGCACAGACCCAGGCGCGCCCGCACACGCACCATGACAGCACACGCACAGAGGCGCTGAGCAAGCCACGTACCGTGAGGGTGTGGCCGTTCTTGAGTCGCACGGCGATATTGAAGGCCGTGCGCACGTTGAGGGCGAGCAGCTTGGAGCCGAGCCAGTAGTGGTGAATGCCCTCCTTGATGAACGTCACCACCTTCTTGGTGGAGTGGACCGCTCGGCCCACCAGCGTCTTCTTGGGCACCGCCTCCTTGTCCTCCGCCGACACCGCCTTGGGCGATTGATTGCTGTCGGGCAGACTGCCACCCGTGGCGTAGTATCGCGCGCAGGCGGCCTCCGACACGCGTAGTCTTCCTGCTGCGGCCGACGAACCCGCTCCGGGCCACTGGAGCACAGTGGCGGACGAGCGTCCGCTTCTGTGTGTGTCATGTGTGTCGTGTCCGACAAGAGTGTGAACACATTGCAATTCACCTTGAGCTGTACAGCTTGTGTCGTTGAGAGAGGCTTGACTTGGGTACCTTCGCCAGCTGGCGGCGGCGTGAGGGCCCAGAAGGAATGCACAGCTGCCAGAGGTGCCGCGAGGAAGCGCCAGGGCAACGGCTTCGCAGGCGCCAGCGTTTGGATGAAGAACGTAAAATAAATGCATGTCTCAAATAAATAACCGAGAGATGAGAGAAGTGGTACCGGAGGAGGAGATGCCTCGCGAAGTAGCGCCTAATCGAAGCATGGAAGTTTGTGACATTCGGACAAAGGGAGTGCCTACGATCGTGGCAGATGGAGTGGCCATGTAGGTGGTCGTGGCCAAGTACCGAGAACGAGCCGCCATTTTGTTCCTTATTCAAGATCTTGCGGATGAGGATTTACGGGCTTCAGCGCCTATCGATCGAAACAGGAATCAGGCACAAATCTGTGGGCAAGGAACGTAAAATAATCGCCAATTAGCCCACTAATACGTTCTACAGATTTCGTATTCCCGAATGGCGATGGCGAGTAGGACGTTACCGACCACTCTGCCGGTGCAGGAGAAAGAAAAGGGATGGTTGATGGTGTGCAGCAGGCCTCTCCAATCTACTGTCCAAGATGGTAGCGTCAACGAAATTAGAGGAACACCCACACAGGCGTGGTTTCTCCACTTGACCCACCGCTGTCCCTTTCTGTGTCTGCAGGAAAAACAAAGAGAAAAAGCGGGAAAGCGAAAGGAAACGAGGTCCCCAACGGTTACTAGCTGGTCCTTTTTGTCTATGGAAGATCGTCGTTGAGATTGGGGTATTCCCCAACGTCCCTGTGCGAGCTGTTGGGAAGAGTGGGGTGACCTTCATTAACCCTCCGGCCTACACTCGCCACCTGAGGTGCACGCAGAGAGAGCAGGTTGTGTTTACGAGGGCCACCTGGCCGAGTAGGATGTCAAACAGTTCGAGAGCTGCAACAGCTTGTGGCGTCGTGGCACCGCGTTGCACCGGCCAGGCCTTAGTGCACCGTTCCGGCTTTTACACAGACGGAGTTAGATCTTGAAACAGAAAAATGTTTATTATTTCTGATTGAACACTCCGGACCTCAAATCACACAACATGGGCAAGCAAAAGACCAAAAGTATGCTCTGCCAAACTTTGCACCTATTTGTCTCAATATACAGCAGATTTTTTGATAAATCTAAATCAAATTGCCATTCTTGATAAAGAAACTTGATGCCACCATTCACCGTCAACTCATCCGCTCACCTCTCTTTTCCTGGGCAGAGACCTCCATGGACGTGGACAAGCCAAAGGCCAAGCCCGCGGCAGCGCCCGCCGCACCACCAGCGGCCGACGACGGCTGGACCACCACGCCCGTCACACAGAACCCCTTCATGCTGCAGCTCCTCGGCGAACAGGGCGCCGCCGCGCTGCAGAGCACAATGCCAGCGCCCACGTCAGAACCCGCGACACCGAGGAGGTACATGCCTCCCTGCGCGCGTGTCGTGTCGTGTGTTTCTGACTCTGTGTGCGCACACGTGTGCGGTTGTTGGGTAGTGGCGCACTGGGCGTGGCGGGCAAGAAGATCAAGAAGCAGGAGTCGCGCAAGAGCAAGGTGCGCAAGGCCAAGAAGTCGGCCAAGGCCACCACCGTCTCCGAGAAGCTCCAGGCCCGCGCCCAGAACGAAGCCAACCAAAAGAAAAAGAAGGAGAAGTGGAAGCACCTCTGGGAGTAGTCGAATCAAAACCTTCTTCATCAGATTCCTCTTCTTCTTCTTCTTCTTCTTCTTCTTCAAGCCAATGGTGATGATGATGATAGTCGCTTACTGGGCGGCGGCCTTCTTGTTCTTGGCCTGCTGGGCCTTGCCCTTGGCAGGCGCGGCGGCGGCGGCAGCGGAAGAGGTATCGGCGATCTCCTCCTTGTGGCCATCGGGGATCTGGATGAGCACGAGCGGCTGGGCGGCGTCGAAGCCCAGGTAGGGCTGGTCGACGATGAAGTAGCCCCTGCGCTCCAGCTGCAGCCGGTCGCCCTTCTGGGCCAGCCTCAGGTTGGGGTCGCCGAGGGTGCTCGTCACGCTGATGATGTTGGGGTTGACCCACTGCTTGAAGTCCTCGTCCTCGGCCAGCTTGGACTTGGTGATCAGGTAGCCGTACTTGCGCAGGTCGACCTGATGATGGTTCACATTTATCAGTGTGTGTGTGCGGTGTGCGGTGTGTGTGGTGGAAAACACGGGTGGGGGGGGGAAAATACTGGAATGAGATCGTCGATGACGGGCAGCCAGGTGAGCTTCCACTTGGTGGTGGTGAAATCGCCCTCCAGGTGCAGCTCGCCCTCCATGGCGGTCACCACGCCGTCGTCGGACTTGGTGATCTTCCTCACGATAGCGTTACCCCAGTTCATCAGCGTGAACTGTTCCAGTTACAACAAAACACGACACGACACGACACGACATACACGACACGCACACGCGGGTGAGTACGAAGTCGTAGGAGATGGGAAAAGGGCAACCCAAGCGGCGTGACGTACCTCCTCATTGTCCTTGAGGATCTTGGCGTCCTCCTGCTCCAGGTAGACGGTGTTGGTGAAGGTCAGGACCTTCTCGCCGAGCTCCAAGTTCTTGCGGTGGCGAGGCACCGACTTGGTGTAGGGCGTGGCAGGGCCTGCATCGAGCAACAAAAGAGTCATTTATGTGTTGTGTGTGCGGTGTGTCATGTCGAGTCGTGCCGTGTGTGGTACCGTTGGTGAGGTGGAACGGCACTTTCTTGCTGGTCTCTATGGCGGTGTAGCGGGGGATGACGGGATCGATGATCTGCTTGTTGAGCGCCCACAGCTTCTCCATCTCCTGGAGGTTGGTGCGGGACGACGAGCCCTGGGCGATGATGAACTCGCGCAGCGCCTCCACCGTCAGACCGCGACGCAGCACACCTGAGCGCATAATACAACAATAGATCAGCCCGTGTGTGTTTGTGTGTGTTTGTGTGTGTGTGTATTTGTGTGTGTGTGTGTGTGTGTGTGTGTGTGTGTGTGTGGTTATGCGTACCCTGGAGGGTGGGGAAGGCAGGAGAGTTCCAGCCCTCGACGATGCCCTTGTCGACGAAGTACTGCAGCTTACGCTTGGAGAGCAGAGTGTACTGGAAGTTGAGTCGGCTGAAGTCCTTGATCTTGGGGTGGTGCGCCAGGTCGAGGTTCTCGAGGAACCACTTGTACTGGCCATCCCTGTCGTGGTACTCGTTGGACCGACCGGCGTGGGTCACACCCTCAATCGAGTCCACGATGGGGCACGCGAAATCGTAGATCGGGTACACCTTGTACTTGGATCTGTGTGGCATCGAACGCAGTGTCAGCTCTCAGGCATTCACCACACACACACACACACGACCGCACATGCTCAACAACAAGGCGGCGCTTACCCAGTCCTGTGGTGAGGAATGAGAACCACGCGGAAGATGTTGGGGTCCCTCATGCAGCCGACCTTGGACTGCATGTCGATCTTGGCGCGCAGCACGCATTTCTGGCCCTCGGGCGAGCCGAGCTTCATCTCTTGCCACTGGCGGAGGCTCTCCTCGATGGGCTGGTTACGGAAGGGGGACTCGATCATCGCCTTCCTCATGGTCTTGAGCTGCACGAGTACAACAATAATAACGGTTAACATATTATTGGCGTAAGCGAAGAAAAGAATGAAGAAAAAGAATGAAGGATTTACCTCCTCGTTGGGGGTGGTGTCGATGTAGGCGAGGCCCTTCTTGATGAGGTACTCGGCCTTCTCGATGATGAGGTCAAAGTAATCGGACGTGTAGGTGATCTTCGCCGGCACGATGCCCAGGGTGGCCAGATCAGCAGTGATGCTATCCACAAACTCGTTCTGTTGTAGCGCACACACAACACGACCATAATTCAGAAGAAGAAAAAGAACGAAAAAAGAGAGAAAATACGTACGCTCTCCTTGGTGGGGTTGGTGTCGTCGAAGCGGAGGATGAGCTTGCCGTTGTACATGTGGGCATAGTGGTAGTTGAGCAGAGCGGCCTTGACGTGGCCCATGTGGAGGTAGCCCGACGGCTCCGGAGGGAACCGAGTGACGACCTTGCCCTCCTCAGCGCCCTCGAGCTCCTGGTACTTGGCCTTGGAGGCCGCCTTGCGCCCACCGGCAGCCGCGCCAGCCGCGGCCGCAGCCTCCTCGGTCTTGACAGTACCGCCGGCGTACTTGGTCGACACCGCCACGAACTGAGGCAGCGAGTCCACGTACTTGAACCACCTGGAGCTCACGTCAACAAACCGCACACACGACACAGACACAATCGCACACGCACACACATACCGGACGAGGTGCTCGTTGGCATGCTTGGTCTGGGAGGCCTTGGCCCAGAGGGGGTGGAGCTTGAGGGCGCCCCACACGCCGATGTCGGCCAGGGTGACGCCGTAGCCCACGAAGAACGTGCGCAGGGTCAGGTGGGCGTCCAGCAGGCGGAGGGCGGCGTTGAAGGCCTCCTCGTCGGTGACCTTCTTCGACAGACGCACCAGCGCCAGCTCGAGCCACTGGTCCACCTGTGATGCATCAATTGGCGGAGGCAGCCAAAGGACATTAGAGTTGATTAATCGTGCTACTCGCGTAGTACAACGCGAATTGGGATTTCCGTACGTTGCTCTGGGCCTTGGCATCCTCACCAGCAAGACCCTTCGAGGGGTCCTGCCTCGAGATGTAACGCGCGATCACGTGATCGCCCCTCAGCACGTCTCTGCATAGAACCCAGAACAATCAAAAAATGGCCTAGAAATCTTGCGCTTGAAAATTTGGCAGAGGATAACGAGACGAAGTAGAGCCAAGATGAAGAAATTGAGGAGTGCTGCTTGTACCCTTGCGGGAAGAAGGCAAGTTCGGTGATCTCCTGATCCTTGTCATTCTTGGGAGTGAACTTGATGCCGGTCTTCTTGTCTTGCGGCACGAACTCGGCAGTGACCAGAGCCGTCAGCGGGGGGTCCGATTTGGGGAATCTTGCGATGACCGACATCTCTCGCTCTTCTTGCAGATGATCACAACAAAGAACAAAAAGCAAACAAATAAATATTTATTTATTGTGCACTATTTCTTTTCCCTGTTTTTTCTGCGTACACAAAAGCTGAACTTGGTGTGCAACCGCTGTGCAACCAGCCTGACCTTGCCATGGCCCGGGCCACCCTTGATGTGTTCGCCGATCGGCGGCCGAGGTACACGACTCTACTTGGGCGCGCGGTGGATGTCGTGCAGGTTGCGCAGCGAAGCCCGAGACTGGGCCGACGTCATGCTGAGGTCGGCGTTGAACTCAGCCAGCCGTTGCGAGTTGGTCGCCAGTCGCTTCGTCTCTTCCGCCAGCCGCTCGAGTGCTGGTGGTCAAGCGAACGTGCAGCGCGGCGGAGCAGAAAAGGAATCTCGTAAGATTGGTGCGTGGTGTATGTTGATTGGAACATGGTGCGGAAGCATATGTGGAGGGTGACGTATGATGGAAGAGCAGGGTCTGGTAGTCTTCAGAACGGTCCCGTCGCCCCCTCGCTTCGTTCATCTTTTTGTTTATTTTGCGGATTTGGTGTTTCTCTAACTTTCTTTATGCTGACGTGGAAATAGATCGAGAAATGGCCATTTCTCGCCCAATTGTCGGTTGGTAAGCCAAGGTCCGGCCTTGCCTGGCCGGCATTGCGCGTCAACATCACCTCCTGCTGTCCGTGCCGCCGCTGTGGGTGTGCATGAGCCAATCTTTCCTGGTGCTGCTGCTATGGGTACCTCCTTCAGCTACGATTGTTAGCAGCATTTATGTGTGTAGCGTAGAAGCAAAGTCTGACGCTCATGCTCGCAGGGGTGGGTCAGGGTAGTAAGGGCGCTGTGGCACTATGTGAAAGCGATGCCTGTCTTCATGCCCTACATCAAGCGTAGCCCTGCTACTGCTGCGTTTGTGGGTGTCACCTGTGGCAGCAAGAGCGCTGTGCTCTGGGGCCTTGCAAAGGGTACGTACCCCTTGTCCACTCTCTGAATTGGAGGACCAAAGCCTCACCACTCGCTGTAGGTGCTTTCTTCTCTGGGGTCCAGGCCAACAGAGTACTCCCAAGCGAGGGCTTGCTTGAACTGGGTGACGCGGTTCCTGATGTGGTGCTCCATGACCCCAGAACCAACTCCAACATCACACTCACCAACATTCTTGGTACTCTTCCTCAACACGCTGCGGTCACAGGCCTGCCTAACGCTCATCTCATGCTCCTACTAGGCGAGCATGGCAACATGCCAATTGTGCTCAATTTTGGCAGCATCACCTGACCACCGTGGAGGCTGAACCTGTCCAAGGTTCAGGCCATGGCCGACAAGCACCGCCACAAGGTGCACTTTGGTCCTTCCTCCACACCAAGACGTGAATACCTCAACTTCGTTGTTTTGTTCAAAAACAATGCAGGCTGTGTTCCTGTCGGTCTACATTGACGAAGCACATCCAGCTGACGGCTGGGCGCTGCAATGCAATGATGACGATGGTGTGTGTTTCAGGCGCCCTCAAACTCTCAACCAGGTTTGATCTCGCCCTCTTCCTCCTCCACACTGACGATTATGAGTCTCATCCCTGTATCATGCAGCGGGTAGCCCTGGCGCGCCAAGCTGAGACGTTCGGCCACCATCTCCCACTCTATGGTACCCTCCACCCCATCCGCACCATCACATCTTCTTGTGTAACTGAACTGTTTTGCTATGTGCGCGTAGTGGACCACATGAACGATCGGGCCTGCGCCTTGTTCAGCGCCTGGCCAGAGCGTCTCTACATTGTCCAGAGCGGCCGTATAGAGTTCAAGGGCGGCCCCGGCCCGTTCGGCTACATTCTTCAAGACATTGACGAATGGCTGGCCGACCACTGAGACGAGGCAAGTCGAAGAAGAAGGAGATCTCGCACTGCGGTCTGCGCATGAAGCGGTGGTCCCAAACACCAACCCCCTGGTGCGGACCACCAGCTGATCCAGCGGACTGCAGGCAGCTCTCTTTCGAAGACTGACTCCACCACCAGTGCAATATTCTGTTCGGCCCGAATTCGGGCCGACGGCGGGCCGAGTTTGGAAGATGACAAAATGGATTACATAAGGCCAAGATGGACCGCTTCATCTTCATAAACAACAACCAACAGCAGCACTACTACTCACACTCGTACGGTAACCCGCTCGCAAGAAGAACAAACAGAAGAAAAGATGAGCAGCCTGGCCAAGCGCATCAAGATTAGGCGGTCGCAGGAGAGGGGCCACGCCAAGCACGGGTGGCTGAACACCTACCACACCTTCTCCTTCGCCATGTACCACGACCCGCGCTTCACCGGCTGGTCCAGCCTCCGCGTACTCAACGAAGACCGCGTAGCGCCCAGCCAGGTACTACACCTCTTTTGCTTCTACACACACCTTTTTAATCTTCGCTCTTCCTTTCATCTCTACGCTTCCAAATGCTGACATCTGTGCATTCGGACAGGGATTTGGCGCGCATCCGCACAGCAACTACGAGATCTTCAGCTACGTGATCTCGGGCAGCCTCGAGCACAGGGACACGCTGTCCAACCGCGAGGTGATCAAGCGCGGCGGCGTCCAGTTCACCTCGGCCGGCAGCGGCATCATGCACAGCGAGTACAACCACTCGCGCACCAAGCCGGTCCACTTCCTCCAGATCTGGCTCAAGCCCGACCAGCGCGAGCTCGAGCCCAACTATCAGACCGTCGACTTCACCGACGAGGAGAAGCACGGCCGGCTCTGTCTCATCGTCACCTCCAAGTACCACGGCGCTGACCAGAACACCAACAACAACAACAAGAAGACGAAGGCCGACACCAGTGCCGATGAGCTGAAGGAGGAGAAGACGCCCATCGTCATCAACCAGAACGCGCAGGTCTACGCGTCGCTGCTGGCCAGGGACGAGGCGGTGTCGTACGGCTTCGGCCCGGAGCGGTGCGGCTACGTCCACGTGTGCGACACGGGCGGCCGCCTGCGTCTGCTGGACGACCGCAGCGACGAGGAGATCGTGCTCGAGGCCGGCGACGGCGCCTTCATCCAGGCCGGCACGCGCCTGCAGCTCGTGGGCGCCAACGCCGCGGAGGAGGACGGCAAGCGCGTCGAGTTCCTGCTCTTCGACCTCGTCAAGGAGAAGGGCAGCTCGTGGTGATGGCCCTTCTTCCATCGATTGCTCCACCACATCACCACTTTCGTGTACATAAAGCCACGGATCGTGCTTTTCTCTCTCTTTTTTTACATTCTAGAACGACACCGTCACGACACCGTCGTTCTCCTCGACAAGCAGCAGCCAACAATGAACTCCACTTTTGCACGCCAGCCTTTGCGTAAAGAAGAAGAGCTTTGGACAAATAGACAACAACAGACCTCCCCCCCCTCCGATCAGTGCGAAAAGGAGGAGTCGGGTGCGGGAGACGCCCCCTTGCGAGCGGCGAACAGAACGGCATTCCGCAGCAGCAGCGGAATGTCCGAGTTCCAATCGTACCACCCTCCTGCACGGCCGGGGGATGATGAAAGAGGGTTAGCAATGTCGCCGCACGACACACACGAACACGCCGCACACTCGCGAACACGCACTCGGGTGCGTGTCACATGTCATCAGCGTGAGGGGTACCGGTGCAGGGGTCGTCCTTGGAGACGGGGAAGAAGTTGAGGAAGACGGTCTTGCCCCACTCCTGCTCCTCCTGGTCGGGCTTGGCGGGCTTCTCCGGCTGCGGCTGCGGTTGCGGCCCCGACTCGCACATGTCATCGCCGCTGCTGTCGTCGGGCGATCGCTCTCCGGCTTGGCTGCGATCTGACCCCTGCTCCTGTTTCTGCTCGGCCGCGGCGGCCTCTTCCTGCTCCTCCCGCCGGGCCTTCTCCTCTTCTTCGCGGGACTTGGCTCGGTTGGCCTCGCCGTCGAGCACCACCACCAGCGGCACCCCGTCCTCGTACTCACCCACCACCCTGCACCACACAATAGAGAAATATAATATAAATATAATATAAACTACAATAAATAAAACATAAAAATCAAAATAGATGTAAATAAAAATGCTGACGTGGCGTGGCTGTGCGTACTGGGCGAGGGGATCGATTTGGCCCAGGCAGCGGCTGCCGTGGCGCGTGGTGTCGATCTGGGAGTTGCGCACGCCGGTCATGATCGGGTGTCTGCTCTTCTCCCGCTTCTGGTGGGCGTCGCCAACCGGCGGATAGAGCCGATTGGCGGGCTTGATGGGGTAGAAGCTCTCGGTCCACTTGCCCTGCAGCTGGTAGCTCTGTCGTGTGCGTCGTGTGCGTCGTGTCGTGTGTCGTGTCGTGTGTCGTGTCGTCAGCAGTAGAGCGGCGCGAAGCTTCCGGGGGAGTATAGATACCTTCATGTGCGTGTAGATGCAGAAGATAACGCCTCCGCCCGACTTGAGAAACGCCGGAGGCCGTCGCCCAGTGATTTCTGTACAGAAACGTGCGCGTGCGGTGAGCGCGTGTCGTGTGTGTCGTGTCGTGTGTCGTGTGTGTTGAAGGCCAGACAGAGAGCAGCAGTGAAGGTACCTTCATTGTCTCACTGCCGGACATGGCGGCGAAGTAGATGATCGTGTCATACTTCATGAAGAGGTTGTCATCGTAGTCGACATAGCTGTAGAACCCTGCGGCGGGTTGGCCGCCTTGTTGTCGTGATTGCACATGAGGTGGCATATGTCGGCGTGAATGCCAAACTTCTTCAGCTGCCTGTGTGTGTGTGTGTTAGTGTAAAAGATAGAATTAATCGACAAAAAACATGACCCAGAAAGGAGCGAAATGTGTTGTGTGCACACCTGATGGTGTCCATGTCGTAGTTGTTGTTGTGGGACGTGTGGTAGGTCACCACCAGAACCCGCAGAGTCTGCATTTCCGACACTCGCGTAAGCTCCAAAAACACGACACACGACACGCACCACACACACAGCTAAGAAGAAGAAGAAGAAAGAGAAGAGCACTTTGCGACGGAGGTATTCGCGGCGCCAGTCGATGGGGTAGTTATCATCGAAGGCCTGCTGAAGCGATCGGCCGGCGTCGACCAGCCACGGATCGCTCTCGCTGCCCCTCTCGTCGCGCCACGCACCCTCGGGCGGCGGCTGCACTCCCCGCCGCGCATCGTTCTCCTGTAGTTCCCCCCGCCGCTGTCAGTCATCGTCGCTTTCGTTCTTTTGCTCCTTCGTTCTTCGTTCTTTGTGCCGCACGACACGACACACACGGCACGACACGCGCGGGCAAGGGTGCAGCGTACGGGCAGCTCGACGTTGGGTCGGGCGAAGTGGAGGCGGCGCCAGTGCGGGAGCCAGAGGGCGGGGTCGAGGGCCAGGCTGCGCCAGAGCCGGCTGGTGCGGGCCACGTCGCCGGCCAGGTGGGCCAGGGGCACGAAGCCGAGCACGTGCTGCATGACCTCGACCGGCAGGACCTCCTCGATCGACACATCTTCCGGCGACCGCGTAGAAGATGATGATGAAGAGTCGTCGATGTCATGGAGAGAAGAGAAAGGGGGGATGGAATGAGCAAGAGGGAGAGCAAGAACATTCGATGGGAGAATGAAAGGATGAAGAGGAGGAAGAGCATGATGATGACGATGAAGAGTGCTGCATGTTCTTGTCCATAGGAATGTTGATGGGAGCAGAAGATGAAGAAGATGAAGATGGAGAAGATGAAGAAGAGATTTGAGGAAGAGCAAGGTGGTGGAAGAAGCTGCTGGGCGTAGTAGCCATTCCTCTACGTTTTCCTCAAACAAAAACAAACAAAAGAAAGAGAGCTTCGCTACACTTCGTCTTCTACTGCGCAAGTAGAAGGCGGAAGGAAGCGAAGAGGTGCTGTGCAGAGAGAGAGAGCGGTGGTGGGTAGAGGGGGAATGAAAAAAACAAAGGGAAGGAGTTGGGGGCGGGAGGGCGACGTTGTCCTGATGATGGCAGCGCCGGCCATGATCCGGTTGACGGCTGCGGCTGGCGGAAGCCAAACCGCCGAAGACCTCTCGCGGAGATAAACACGACAACCGTTGGCACTTACACACAAATCCTCACAATTGCATAATTAATATTGACAAGATAGTCCGTTTGATATTTATTTTCATTATTTATTTTACTTATAAAATTATTAATAGTAACAGAAAAAGAAAGAAAGAAAAAAAGAATGAATGCGACCGGTTTGCGGACGTCTTCGTTTGTGGCAAAGTGGTAGAGGTACAGGCTGGTGAGGGACTAAGCCATCATCAGCATCAGTCGAGAGTGTTTGGGGGGGGGGCTTTACACGGTGCGCTTGTTGTAACCGCCCTTGCTGGCCGGCAGATAGGCCCGCCGCTCGTGCAGCTCGCGCTCCATCCACCACGACCCACCGAGCGGCAGCGTGTTCTTGACCTCCTCCAGGTAGGCCTCGGCCGCCGACAGCCGCTGCTTGGCCTCCTCCAGCGCCGCCTCGGCCGCCGCCTTGGCCTCCTCAGCGCGCTGGCGACCAGCCTCGGCCTCGCGTCGGGCGGCCTGGGCGGCGGCGCGGGCGGTCGACGCGCGCTCGGTGGCTTCGCGCGCGGCCTGCGCAGCGCGCTCGGCCTTCTTCACAGCGGCCTCCTGCGTGATCTTGGCCTTGCGCAGCGGCAGCGGGTCCGACGACAGGTGCTGGGCCAGCTCGTTCTTGGCCCGGTTCTTGGCCACGATGGAGCCCTCCTCGGAGAGCCGCGTGAGCTCGGCCGTGCGCGCGTTGAAGGCCTCCTCCTGGGCCTGGAGCTCGTGGAGCGCGGCGTCGAGCTCCTGCTTGGCCGCCCGCAGCTCCTCCTCGCGCGCGTGCGCCTCCTGCTCCTTGGCGATGGCCTCCTGCTCGGCGGCCTTGGCGTCGGCCTCCTGGCGGGTGGCGGTGCGCACGGCCTCGGCGGCCTCCTGGTCGCGAGCCTCCGACGCCTGGAACGCCGCCGTCACCTGCCCCCAAAAAGAAAACAAACGAAAAGAAAAAGCAAAAAAAAGAAAAGAAAAGCGGTTGATCAGAGATGAACACCCCATTTCTCTTCAAGATGGAGCACAGTGATAGAGGTGAAGAGGCCAGGGCGTGCGGTGGGTGGTGTGGGGGTGGGGGGGTACCTCGTCGAGGAGCTTCTGGGCCTTTTCGATGTCATCCTTGTTGCCCTGGGGCGCGTTGACCAGCTCCTTCCAGTCGACCCCATACTTGAAGATGAGCATGTGGATCAGTGGCACCTTCTTGGCCACGCCCGTCTCGATCGCCCCCAGCGACCGCAACCTGCACGCCACCAGTTCATCAATCTTTGTTAAGCCCCATGAAAAAGATGTGCAACCCCAAGAAGAAGAGGAGGGAGGGCGGCGGGGGGGGGGTACTTGTCGCGCATGGCCTGGACGGTCATGGTCTCCTTGAAGTGCTCGAGGAACCGGTGGGCCTGGAACTCGTCGAGCTCGGTGCCGTCGGCCTTGCGCTCCAGGTCCAGCTCGGCGGCCTTGTGCACAAAGCTCCACAGCTTCTCGGCCTCGCCCTTGGCCTGCAGCTGGTCCCAGAAGGCGTTGAGGAACCACACGGCCTGGTCCTTGTAGGGCCGCGCCGCCAGCTGCGCCAACTTCTGCTTCTCTGCCATGATGCTTTGCTCTGCTCTGCTCTTCTTCTCTTCTCTGCTTTGCTCTCTGCTCTGCTCCTCGCAGCACTTCCTCAGCTGGCTGGTTTTCCTTTATTTAATTTTATTCTACGCTCTTTGATTGGTTGGTGGTTGTCCTTCACGAAGAGGCGTAAGCAACATGCCTTGTGCTGGCCAAAGGGGAGAGAGGAAGAGTACTTACAAAGATCTTGTGGGATTGTGTGTCTATTTACAATCTTTGTGGAGTTGTTCAGAAGCAAAGATGGACCCTGTCCTCCAATGAAGGAGACTGCAGTGGTGGTGATGCCAAATTGTTGGGCACAACTGTGGTACGTGCAGCAGGAGTGATGTGGGAGGCATCCCTGAACTGGCGCCACTCCAGCTCGGCTCTCTGCTTCAGCTGATCACAGTACAGCTCCAGCTTCTCTTGGTGCTGCTCTTCATCATCACATGCTCCCTCCTGTGCCCAGGGAGGGCATCTCACCCCGAGCACATCCTCCACACACACCACTGCGCATCGCAGCTGTGTTGTGGTACACAAACATCATACAACATCACACAACACAGCTAAGAATGTTGGCGTACAACACACCGTTCCCATCGTTGTTGGGAATGGTACGTACCTGGCCTGTGGGTCCGTAGAAGAACTGCGCTCTGATGTGGGCGTCGACCATGTGGCCCGTTCGCTGCATCATCTCCGCACGTTGCCACACGATATCACTCACACCCATCGGCTCCCTTGAACCAGCCAACGGCGCATTCAATATGATGATATGATGATACGATGGCGATGATTAGCTTGAACCAATGAGTCGGAGGAGAATGAATCAAAGCGGTGAGATGATTGGAGGGGGGGGGGCTGGCACCTACCCGGTGCCGAAGAGAAGGCGGTGGAGCTGCCAGGTCTTGTCGGGCACGAGAATCATGAATGTGCGCGGTTTGGAGAACAGCAAATCCTCCTGCGAGTGGCCCACCAGTCGGCACAGCTGCGGGTTGACAAACATGTGCCGAGCTTGCAGCGGTCCGGCGAAATAGCTCACAAGTGTAGGCTTCCTGCCACCGCCCCACATTGCAACCGCCCAACCGAACCACCAATCAGTCAACTCCACTTCATCAGTGCCGTTGGTTGGCCGGGTGGTGCACATGCTGAGCTGGTGGTGGTGGGTGGTACCCAGGATCGGCACCGACGAAGGGTCTGCCGCGCATGTCGTAGTCCCGAAGGAACGGGAACTGTTGGAGCACCACACGATCGCTGATGACGACCGGCGACGACGCCTGCGGACAATACGGTTGATGTGGGATGACGGCGGCGGTGGCGGGTCGACAGCGATCTGCCTTCTGTTCCAACCTTGGCTGGTCCGAGTGCGGTGGTGCGTGTTGGTGTTGGGCGACCAGCGATCGGAGCTCGCGCAGGGCCTCGCGGTGCTTGCGCTGGCGTTTCTTCAGGCGGGCGTTGTCGTGCTCGAGCTGGCGCACCCGCTTGACCAACCCATTGAGGGCCTCCGCGAGAAAGACGCCCGATTTGGCGCTGTCGCCCGTGGGTGGCCCACCGAGCGCTGCCGTAGGTACCGCCACCGGTGGTTTCTCTTTCCTCGTCCAGTCGGCCGAAGGGTGGGGCTGGCTGGGCATTGGTGCGGTTACGGCTGGCGTCGGCTGTGGCACGATCGCCACTTGGCGCCGCGCCGGTTCGGTGCCTGTGAACAGGCAGGATTAGTATAAAATACTAAAATAAATATAAATGTAAATATAAATAAATACAGAGAAACCCCCCACGTCGGGAAAAAATGAAGGGGGACGTACCTCGACTGGGGCGACGGGGCCTTCCGCGGCCTCGCGGCTTGGGTGGTTGGGCAGAAGGATGAGAGCAGTTTGTTGTCTGCATTGTTGAGCCGGGCGCTCCGGGGACCCAGTTCTCCATCTTGACACTCTTGGGTGTGCTCTTGTGTGGTAACGCGTTTGGACATATAATATTATCTCCACATCGCTGATTAAATAACGCTAAAATCCCCGTGTTGTAAACTGTCTTTAGCACGATGAGCGCCTTGAGGTTCCTCTCGAGCACGAACTGCGGGCCATGCCTGAACAGCCCCTCGAGCGCCACGTGGCTGCCCTCACCCACCAATAAGAACGCTCACGTCATATCTTCGATCGAAAGGTCGTTGGCTATTCTGGAATAGTAGTAGTCGTCGTTAGTAGGAGATCAGTTGGTTACCTGGCGACGTTGAGGCCGTTGGCCGCCAGCAGCACCATGATGCTCGGCGAGCTGCTCCCCACCAGCGGCAGAACAACTGTGTTGACGTCGGTGGCTGCTGCCGACCATCCCCCGCATCCTGGTGGGCTCCCCTTGGTCCCCGCTGTGGAGGTCGGCCGGGGCCGACGGTGGG